>NW_007736617.1:28046-34846 GCF_000696425.1 Galeopterus variegatus
TCTTGGAGCGCTCAAGATCCCATTTCTCTCTTTTCAAAAATTTTCGCTTCTTTTACTCATGTTCAGGGGATCCTACTCAAATCCAGAGATTTTGTTAAAAGTGCCACAAGCAGAGTGAAGCCTGTCCTGTAACACTGCCAATCCTAGGAAGGAAGATGAACAATGAATAAGTTTTTAATAAGGAAACTCCAGAACAGAGTAAATATATCTCCCTAAGCACCATGACCGTGACCAAGACCCCAGGTTTGAATGAGGGCTCCAGCCCTTGCCTCTCGCTGTTTGGACACCTCACTTTCACTCTAGGGGTCTTCCTTCTCTTATCTGCAGAAAAAGAGAAGAGCAGTAAGTACCCCCGGAAGGTCGCCATGAGTTTTAAATGAAATTAACTCTGCAGAGTCTCTTGTCCAGGGCCTGGTATACAGCATGGCTCCATAAATACCCGTTACCATTAAGTAATAAATATGGAAATGACAATTTATTTAAATCAATCGCAAATGAAGGCTGGTTTATCCTGAGTCTCAAGTAGTAAAAATTGGTTCCAATATGATTTAGCCCACATTAGAAGTAATATTGAAATAGTATTGTAGGGAAGCTACAAATTAAATTTTTAAAGGTTGGTCTATAATTATAGGTTTAATTAATTACACAAGGAATTCATTCTCGAAAAAGTGTACAAAATGTGTCCTATTTTGCACCATAGAGATGGCCTATTGAAAGGAACCCTATTATTCTTAAAGATCTGTGAACACTGGAGTTTTCATGCATTAGGCTTTGATTAAAAGGAGACCCACCTGCTCTGTTAGTTGGAAATGCAGTATATGCCATTTGAAAAAAGAAAAATAAACAAAGAAAATGTTCTTTGGAGGAAGAAAGTTAACCCAAACAGAAGAGGATGAATTTAAAATTACAAGTTTATATCTTAATTTTTCCTCTCCCAGGTATAAACTCTGGTTCGAATCTTGGCGTGAATCCTCCTAGACCTTTTCTGACACTCATGTAAATATCTGCAACCTGTAGATCTATTTTTTATTGCAGTTATGCTATACATTCTCTTCTGCAGCTCACTTTCTTTGCTGAACAATATATTCTGGCTGTTCTGCACCCATTCTTGCCAATGGCTGCTGGACATTCAATATGAAGCATTTTGTTTTAAGAAATTTTAGTTCTGCTTTAAAGCTTTGCAGGTTTACTCAAGCAACTCAGGACAGTCCAAAATGAAGGTCTGCCTCGACTGCATTTCCCAGTTCCACCCCACAGAGGACCTGCTGTCACAGCAGCGTGTAGTCCTGCAGGTTCTCTGTGCATATGCAAGCTCATGACGACCCAACTCTAGCTTTGTTTTGTTTTAAAACAAACATGGGATCATGCTGTATATACTGCCTTGCACCTTGTGCCAAGAACAAGGAAAATTCAGCCTAAGTAGGAATGATTTTTACTTCTCTGGGTCTTGAACAAAGATAACTTTTTTTAAAAAAACCTCTAAAGCAAGATTCTCGCATGATGTTACTGGCTTTGTTTTCAACTGGAAGCAAGGTTCCTGCCCTTGGCTGCTTGTGGTTTTCTGTAGGTTGGAGGGATTCTAAACCCTTCTTGAGAGGGGTTGTTTCAGCCATCCCCAGGAGGACACCAGCATTCTTTCACACCTGTGCAGGCATTTACAGGCTTCCCTGCCCATCCCTGGAAAGAAGGCTTCCTGCAGAAAGTGACAGTGGGGATCAGGGGACCTGCTCATATCAGTTTAAAGTCTCCCTCTGTCCAGGGCAAACCAGGACAGTTGGTCACAATGGATGGAGACTGGCCTGCGATCCCTCCTGGAGAACTTTGTCAATGCCAAAATTAGAAGGTTAAGTTGACCACCAGAATGCGCTCCCTAGAAAGCAAGCGTTGGGGCCAATAGTGGCCCTCTGTTGAGGGCTCAGTTGCCCAGCCTTGTTTGTTGGGGCTGCTGTAGTCTGGCCAGAAGCTGGAACCAAACAGCAGGCAGCGTATTNGATCTATTTTTTATTGCAGTTATGCTATACATTCTCTTCTGCAGCTCACTTTCTTTGCTGAGCAATATATTCTGGCTGTTCTGCACCCATTCTTGCCAATCGCTGCTGGACATTCAATACGAAGCATTTTAAGAAATTTTAGTTCTGCTTTAAAGCTTTGCAGGTTTACTCAAGCAACTCAGGACAGTCCAAAATGAAGGTCTGCCTCGACTGCATTTCCCAGTTCCACCCCACAGAGGACCTGCTGTCACAGCAGCGTGTAGTCCTGCAGGTTCTCTGTGCATATGCAAGCTCATGATGACCCAACTCTAGCTTTGTTTTGTTTTAAAACAAACATGGGATCATGCTGTATATACTGCCTTGCACCTTGTGCCAGGAACGAGGAAAATTCAGCCCAAGTAGGAATGATTTTTACTTCTCTGGGTCTTGAACAAAGATAACTTTTTAAAAAAACCTCTGAAGCAAGATTCTCCCATGATGTTACTGGCTTTGTTTTCAACTGGAAGCAAGGTTCCTGCCGTTGGCTACTTGTGGTTTTCTGTAGGTTGGAGGGATTCTAAACCCTTCTTGAGAGGGGTTGTTTCAGCCATCCCCAGGAGGACACCAGCATTCTCTCACACCTGTGCAGGCATTTACAGGCTTCCCTGCCCATCCCTGGAAAGGAGGCTTCCTGCAGAAAGTGACGGTGGGGATCAGGGGACCTGCTCATATCAGTTTAAAGTCTCCCTCTGTCCAGGGCAAACCAGGACAGTTGGTCACAATGGATGGAGACTGGCCTGCGATCCCTTCTGGAGAGCTTTGTCAATGCCAAAATTAGAAGGTTAAGTTGGCCACCACAATGCGCTACCTAGAAAGCAGGCGTTGGGGCCAACAGTGGCCCTCTGTTGAGGGCTCAGTTGCCCAGCTTTGTTTGTTGGGGCTGCTGTAGTCTGGCCAGAAGCTGGAACCAAACAGCAGGCAGCGTATTTATTCCTGACACTGTGCTCGCAACAGAATGGGTTGTGTTTGCGACTGGCCTGGCGTTTGGCTGGTGTCGAAATGGCAAGCAGAGACGTTTGTGGCACCTGGCATTTTGGCCTCAGCTGTAAACCCACTGGAAAGCCAAGATCCCTTTCCCTGGAGAGCTTTTCCTTCAAGGTCAGCCGCATGCACCTTCAACTTCTGTGGGTAATGTGGGTCCTGAGATCCCAGACCCCAGGCTGGAGACTTGGCTCATCCCCAGAGTAATACACCCAGAATCTGGGAAGCGGCTGCAGCTGCAGGAGAGCAGGCTGGGACAGGATGGGCTTTGCCCTCCCCTGAGGCATACATGGAATGATGTGGTATGGCCCCCCACCTTCACCCCCTCTCGACGTGGCCTGGCCCCAGCACATCTGGGAGGCTGGGAGACCTTGGTGCTTACAACATAAAGGCAGGCTGAGTTGGGGGCCTGGGCTCACCAGTGCTGTGCAGCGCAATACCCTGTTCCCCACAGTAGTCCTGGACCCCCTCACTTGGCCGCCTTTGCAGGCACCCAAAGCCTCAAACATCTTTCAACCCTGGGGGATCAATTATGTTTAGTTAATCCCTCCCCCTCTACTTTTCAAGGGATACACACATTTCAACAGATAATTCCATGAGGTGGGGTTATTTTATTTTCCTGTCTAGAATCAGAGGATAAAAACCTGTAGGCTCCCCCACTGTCCCCAGGTCAAATCATGCTGATTTTATTTGCCACCCACATTGCTTTAATTTAAAAAAGAAAAATAGTTGTAAACTTAGCATCTAAAAGTTGAGAGATCAAGCTTTACAATCTAGATACTCTTTTAAAAAGGCAAAAGCTGGGATCAGTAGGCCTGGTTCTAACAATCAGCCAGAGCTGAGTAGCAGATGCCTCCTGGACAGGGCACAGATCCTCCAGGTTGTCACAGTCCCCGCCACTCCCTATTGTTACACCTGGCCTCCACAGGCATTGGAGTAGAGACCCCTGCCCTCTACCACCACTGAGCAGACTGGATTTCCTAATATGCTCCTAGGTGTTTGGAAGCAAAGTAGCTACACTTTGTGCCATGCGTGACTGGGACTGCTGGGTGCCTATCCAATATCTCTCCTCCTTCCCTCCCTCTCTCCCTCCCTCTTTCTTTCCCTTCTTTCTCTCCTTTCCTTTCTCCTTTTTTCCTAAGAGAGCCCTGCTTTTACTTTGAGTGGTAACATGCCCCGTTAAATGACTTTATTCCCAGACTCCCTGCAGGTAGAGATAGCCCATGAGGTGTAAAGGGAAGGCACTGCATGGTGGGCACTGCTTGGTAGTTTTCTTCTAGGCAGGTTGGCACAGCTGAGAAGCGTGCCCTTTTTCTCTGTGCAAACCCCCTTACTCCTTTCTTCTGCCTAGAATAAATCATGATGGCTAGAGTTCCAGCAGCTGTTTTGGACCATGAGGAGACCTAAGGATGGAAGTCTCATGCTAAGAATGAAAAACAGAAAGACAAAAGGAGCCTGGGTTCCTGAGGGCCACGTGCCACTAGCCAGCCCCAGCTTACTCGCCTCGAGACACCTTTTCCATGAGAAGGAAACAGGCCCACCTTGTGTAAGTCACTTATTTGAGTTCTCTGTTGTAGGCAACCAAATGTAAATTCTAACAATATACCTTTTTACCTTCATTTCCTTTCGTTATGGAAGTAATAGTGTAAATGACTTCAGGTGTTCATTGGGCCTCCAGCTTTGTAGCCTGGACTTGGCCATCCAAGAGTCAGTATAAAAATCTGTGCTCAAGAACTAGCCAATTCTGGGGTGCTCTAGTCCCCAAATACATCCTAACATGATCATTTCATCAGACAATCTACTAAGAGGTTTTAAAGAAAAGGCTGAAATTGAAATACACTCTTAAGAGTCCTAGATTGCTTTCTTAGTGTTCTAGAATTTTGACAGTGTTAGCTTTAAGATTCCAGTGCTGTTCTTTTCTCTGAATTTTTTCTTAAGCCTCTACAATCTTCTTCACGGGAACCCAGGACTTCGGTTTTATACTCTGGCTTAAGAAACCCAAATATTTAGGATAGAATTTTTTATTTGGNTGTTTTGGACCATGAGGAGACCTAAGGATGGAAGTCTCATGCTAAGAATGAAAAACAGAAAGACAAAAGGAGCCTGGGTTCCTGAGGGCCACGTGCCACTAGCCAGCCCCAGCTTACTCGCCTCGAGACACCTTTTCCATGAGAAGGAAACAGGCCCACCTTGTGTAAGTCACTTATTTGAGTTCTCTGTTGTAGGCAACCAAATGTAAATTCTAACAATATACCTTTTTACCTTCATTTCCTTTCGTTATGGAAGTAATAGTGTAAATGACTTCAGGTGTTCATTGGGCCTCCAGCTTTGTAGCCTGGACTTGGCCATCCAAGAGTCAGTATAAAAATCTGTGCTCAAGAACTAGCCAATTCTGGGGTGCTCTAGTCCCCAAATACATCCTAACATGATCATTTCATCAGACAATCTACTAAGAGGTTTTAAAGAAAAGGCTGAAATTGAAATACACTCTTAAGAGTCCTAGATTGCTTTCTTAGTGTTCTAGAATTTTGACAGTGTTAGCTTTAAGATTCCAGTGCTGTTCTTTTCTCTGAATTTTTTCTTAAGCCTCTACAATCTTCTTCACGGGAACCCAGGACTTCGGTTTTATACTCTGGCTTAAGAAACCCAAATATTTAGGATAGAATTTTTTATTTGGGGCCCAGATAATTTTTCTTGGAACATTTAGATCCAACTCAAGAAATGTTTCCTTAGTCCCTAGACCAGGACTGAACAACAGGACTTTCTGTGATGATGGAAATGGCCTGTCCAACACAGTAGCCACTGGCCACGTGTGGTTGTTCAGCTCTTTGATGTGGATAGTGTGACTGAGGAGCTGAATTTAAAATTTTACTTAATTTTAATTAGCTTAAATTTAAGTCACTACATGTGTCTTCTGGCACATATTAGATAGTTCAGCTCTAGCTTCTGCTCTGTAGATTGTTAGAATTTCCCCTTAGAGGGTGGAAATCACTGCCCCTTATCCTGACACCTCCATTTCTACTAAATCTGAATTTTGCCTTGCTCCCTTAAGTTGCCTCAAGTCCAGGTTTAAATCCCAGATTTGTACTTAACCGATTGTCATTTGGGGCAATTTCCTGAGTCCTGATCCCCTCCGTACACAACCTCTCAGAGCTGTCCTATGGGTTGCATTAAGTGATATGTCATATGCAAATGGGACTTGGCATGTAGTAGTTGGTCAGTGAAGAGTAGCCCCTCCGTTCTGTAACTTGCTGTTATTCACACTCACAACTTATCTCTCCTGCCATAGTGTCAGCTCCTGGAGGGCAGAGTTCTGATTCTACTTTGAACCTGGCCCAGTGCTCAGAGCTGTGGGGAATTCAAAAGTCAAGTGAATCAAACAGTTGCAGAATAGAATCAGTCCCCTGTGTCCTCGTATGATCTCCCATAGCAGCGAGCCCAGCAGCTGGACATGGGATTGGGGAGCAACCAGATAACCTTTTACTGCTTCTCAAAGGCAGGAAGTATCTCTAATCAGATGGCGCCAGTACACATTCTGTGTTGTGGTTGGGGAACTGCTCAAAGGTGTGATGTTTTTGTCCTTCTTGGATCCCGTAGACACTTTGAGTCAACCTCTCTGACTTTGAAAGCCAAAGGTCCCAGCCTTTTGAGGTCCAGCCTTTGAACCTTAATGCCATGTTTTTTTTCCAACACAGATCTGATCTTTTCCCTTTAATGGAATGACCATAAGAGGCCTGGGAAGTTCCATAAGGAAGGAAGTTTAACAGACAAAATGATACCAGTTAACAT
>NW_007736617.1:35004-53287 GCF_000696425.1 Galeopterus variegatus
TGTCAGCTCCTGGAGGGCAGAGTTCTGATTCTACTTTGAACCTGGCCCAGTGCTCAGAGCTATAGGGAATTCAAAAGTCAAGTGAATCAAACAGTTGCAGAATAGAATCAGTCCCCTGTGTCCTCGTATGATCTCCCATAGCAGCGAGCCCAGCAGTTGGACATGAGACTGGGGAGCAACCAGGATAACCTTTTACTGCTTCTCAAAGGCAGGAAGTATCTCTAATCAGATGGCACCAGTACAGATTCTGTGTTGTGGCTGGGGAACTGCTCAAAGGTGTGATGTTTTTGTCCTTCTTGGATCCCATAGACACTTTGAGTCAACCTCTCTGACTTTGAAAGCCAAAGGTCCCAGCCTTTTGAGGTCCAGCTTTTGAACCTTAATGCCATGTTTTTTTTCCAACACAGATCTGATCTTTTCCCTTTAATGGAATGACCATCAGAGGCCTGGGAAGTTCCATAAGGAAGGAAGTTTAACAGACAAAATGATACCAGTTAACATGTGCTCAAGGTCTTACTAAATGCCAGACCCAGGCTGCAAAGCTCCTTCTTAACCACTGTGTGAAATTGCCTGCTGCAGGCTCACTGCATGGGCTCCTACAAATGCTTCGCACCCTGGAAGGTCTTAACGAGAAAGTGGTGACCATCTTTTGGAATTTTCCCCAGGTATATTTTTTTTCAAATAGGCCTCATACTGGAACAGGATTGTCAGATAAAAGACAGGATGTGCAATTAAATTTGGTGTTCAGATAAATGACAAATAATTTTTTAATGTAAGTGTGTTCTGTGCAATATTGAGGACACACTTAGGCTTAAAAACAAGTTATTTGTTGTTTATCTGAAGTTCAAATTCACCTGGGCGTCTTGTAATTTCATCTGCTCTACCTGACCAGCCTAGGGGGCAGGCTTGATTGCCTGCACCAAGCGGATGGTGGCTTTCTCCTGTCCTGCTGTGTAAGTTAGATAGAGGCCATTCTCAGTGTGGGTCTCCATGAAACCTGCAGGAAAAAAAAAAAAAAAAGATCTCCCAGGTAACGATGAAATATATAGGTGCTTATTAGTTTATTAATTAAACTGTGCAAGGCCCTGCACTCCGCCAGCTCTCGCTTGTACTTTGCTGCCGTAATTTACGGGAGTGCCTTAGGGGGTGCCAGGGCGGGGCCCTGCTCCTCTTATTTGCTGCCAAGATTCGGGGCTACCAGTTACTCATGTCAATCTTTGGCTTAATCATTTAGCAGTTGTAAAGGACTCATTAAAAACGCCGAGCTTTATTGGAAGCACCTCCCGCCCGTTCGGAGGCAGGCCAGATCGGGAGCCCTTGTACCCACTTGTTCCACATGAGCCCCGTGACAAAATTGCTGACTTTAATTACAACACTGTGGTTTAGAAAAGGCTGTGGGGGTGCAGTGAGGGATGGATGGGGGGTGGAAAGAGGAGTGGAGAAGAGACCCTGAAAGCTCCAGGGCCAGGTCTTGGGGAGGAGGGGCGGTGGGGACGCTGTGTGCTGAGTCCCCGCCCAGACACCCCCCCCGGCTGGATTCAGGCTCTGTCCAGCTCCTCGCGCTCCCCGGAGGCTGGCCTGCTGTCCCGGGACCTCCTGGTGCTTTCTGCCCCCTCATGCCTCTGGAGGGCATGGGGGGCTTGGCTGCTGTCTCTTTTCTGAGTGCACATTGTCTGGATATCCTAATAACTCAGATGAACATCAAAACAAAGAGGACAGTCCTTCACCCTACCCTATCTTCATTTTCCGCATGTCGTTCCTGCCACAGGCTCATCTGCCAAGTTCCTCCCGAGTGTCTGCTAAGGTGGCTGAGGGTTGTGGGAGCCCCTGGAGGTGCTGGGCACACTCTGACTGCTCAGGTGACAGGCAGTGATGAGCCCCTTTCAAGGCACAGGGGACACAGTGGAGAACAGGCTGCCGTCCTCGGCTTGACATATCTGGGCCCCTATTGTTGGATGTGAATGTTGTCCCCAATTTTTTTCTTTTAATCGTAATATGGACATTTTCATCTGATCCCCTCCTGAGACTCCCCCACCCTTTTTTAATGTGTGTGTGTGTGTGTGTGTGTGTGTGTGTGTGTGTGTGGCTATTTCATTAGGTTGATTCCCCAAGTGTGGAATTACTGGGTGAAGATCAGATCACAGGTAGGGACTCTGATCCGTGGCCACTTCTCCCAGGCCACCATCCTCTCACCTGGGGCCCGGCTCACCGCTTTCTGGGCTCCTTGTTCCCATCGCAGCCCCTGCACTGCCTGTTCTCAACACGACAGCCAGGGGTGCTGCTAAAACCTAAGTCGGGTCATATCTCTCTGACCCTCGAACTCCTGCAATGGATTCCTTCTTGCTCAGGGTGACAGCAAGGTCATTGCAATGATTTATAAAGCCCTAGGGTGGAGTTTCTCAAATTCTGCTCTTTTGACATTTGGGGCTGGGTTATTCTCTGTGGTGGGGGACTGTCCTGCGCACTGTGGTAGGGGGCTTAGCAGCATCCCTAGCCTCTCCCCACTAGAAGTAGCACTCCCGCCCCTCGTGAGAACTGCAGATGAACAGAGACTCTGCCCTCCCCTCCCTCCCCCTTTCTTGAGCCGCCTCAGCACCCTATGCTGGCTGTTGGCCTGCCTGGTGAGCCCTTTCCCCAGCTCCCTACCTGGCTCAGCCCTCACCTCCTTTGCATCTACTCAAATGTCCCCTTCTTAGCCAGGCCTGCCCTGGATGATTTTATTTAAAATAGCCACCCAAACCCCAGCTCTGCAGGCCTTCCCCCTGATTATGCTTGTTTGCAACAAGCTCATCATCTGACATGTTACCTTTTTTTTTTTTTTTTTTTTTGGCTAATTAAGAAAGCAGAATGGTATTTCTTTCACTCCAGCAGGATGGGATATCCACGAGAGCAGGGGATTTTGCCTGTTTTCGTTACTGCTGCATCACCGATGCCCAGCCCAGAACAGGGCCTGGCACCTAGCAGGTGCTCAGTTAACATTGCTGAAGGAATGAACGAAGGATGTCCTTGGATCCCGGAGCCAGAAACATGTGTCATTCGTCTCTCCTGGTGGACAGAGGGAGGCAATGAGGAGGGCCCCAGCCTCCCAGGGTGAACTATTTTGCTTCCTGAGTGGCTTGCTGGCCTCCTTGGGGTGGGGGTGGGGGCACTAGGGACCAGGATCACTGCTGAGCAAGTGAGGGATGCCTGAAGCATGGGGTGCTGTTGAGAGCCGGTCATGGTTGCATTTTCTGGCTTTGGGGACCAAGAACCATCCCAGTGGAAGCTTTGGGGGAGCTCCTTCCCTTCTGGACGGAGAGAAGGGGAGTCCCCTGCCTTGCCAGCTGAGCAGATGACTACAGCAGGGTGGAGACTTAGTGAGGAGGCTGACCCAGGGAAGAAAGGGACAGGCCTGCCTTTCAAGTCAGCCACTGTTCTGAAGACCCCGGCTCTAGGAGGGGGTCACACTCAGGAGACCCATTTTACAATTGAGGATACTGAGGACCAGAGAGGTGAAGTTGCCTGCCCAAGGTCACATGCCACTCACTGGAGGAACAGGGATTCCAACTCACTACATTCCACTTCCCAGAAGTGCCAGGACATGAGCTTGAGGATCAAGCAGGAAAAATCCTACTGGGGTCCTCACCTCCTCCTGCTCACCAGCCCGAGTTTGGGAGCCTTGTACCTAGGGAAAGATGGGGCCCCACAGAGCCTCTAGGTCCTTGCTACTCAAAGTGCGGACTGAGGACCAATAGCATCGGCCTCACCCGGGAGCTCATTAGAAATGCAGATTCTCAGACCCCATCTCAGACCGACTGGACTAGAATCTGCATTTTAACAGAACATCCCCTCATTCTCAGGCCCTAACGTACATTTGAATCACCCGTATGTCTGGAGGGGCCCTGAGGTTCTGCATTTCTAACAAGCTCTCTAGGTGAAGCCAAGCCTGCTGGTCCTGGGACCATCCAATAGCAGAGCTTTGTTTCACGGGGTTTTCCTTTTCCCTGGGAGAGGGGGAGTGTGAACAGACCCAGATAGCAGACAGTAGGTCCAGTAAGATAATGAGTGACAAGTCTAGATCGAATGGGCTTCTTGAACTTGAGGGGCCACGCAACCCAAATCAACTGGGGGCCTTCTTAAAACTGAGTGCTGTGATGAGGCCCATGAACTTGCATTTCAAAAATGTTCGCAGGCAATGCTGATGCTGCTGGTCTGGGGCCCCACTTTGAGAACCACTGCTATAGACCTACAGGTGAACTGCCAATGGATTCCAGGTGTGCTGAGGGAGGGCTCTGCAGCACTTAGGGTGCTCAGAGGCCCATGGCCATGAAGCTCAGGTCCCGGCCACCCCTTTCCCAGAACTTCCTTGAGGGATCCTTGGAGAATGATCCAAGCAGGGTGAAGTCAGAGCTGCCCCATGCCCCCTGCAGCATTGGCACAAACTCTGCTCTGTTCAATGCCAGGAGATCATCCTTCGCAGCATCCTCAGCAGCATCTAGCAGCAAAGCACACCTCTGCTCTCCTGAACAAGGGGCCCCTGGGTATGCTGAGGAGCTTGTGTTCCAGGTGCTAACGGTGCGTGTTGTATCGCCCCAGGTGCAGCTGATGGAGGTAGAGGCAGGAGGCCGGGTGGTGGCTTCAGGTGGGCAAGCTCTAGATGGCCTGAAATCCCAGCTTGTGCTCATATGCAGCCGATGTGTTCTGTTGGTGCCAACCTGGTTTCAGAATAACTGCCCTAACAGTTCATGTGCATTCTGAAAATTAGGGCCTCAACACTCTTTTGAAATGAATGATATGGAAAAGTTCAATTCAGTTTGAAATGCTTTTATATAATCATAAGAATTTGCGATCTTGCATATGTCTGTAAAAATAAATCTTTGCATTCTTTAAATATAATTTTACGTGTTCTTTTTTGTTCCTTTTTTGAATGTTGTTGTAAAAATGATTTTTAAAATTATACTCCTTATTTATTTAAAATTTCTTATAAATACTGGCAGTGAAGAATTTGAAGATATCCCCAGCAAAATTCTTGCTCAGAAATTGTGTGTTATCATATCAAGCATAAATGTTAACATAAGCTAGGTACATTTATGGAAGCAAGTTCAAGTTTGTTTTTTTTTTAATGTGACAAGATTTTATTTGGAAGTCTGGAACAAAACTCAGAATTAAATATATCTCATACTCTTTATATTTTGTTCTCCTTATCATAATTATAGAGTATTTTAAATACGAAGTTTTTATAACAAAGTTTTTCACCAAACCCCATGTACATGCCCAAGGCCTGTCTCATTAACCCCAGTGCACTAAATATAACCATTTTCTCTACACGCTGCTCTAGAGGATAGTGGCAAGATTCTTGCTGTGTTGTGCAGGGCTTGGCATGTAGTAAGTACTCAAGTGATAGGAAAAAGTGTCTTGCCACAGGTGGTTCGAATGACTACATGCAGGCTTTCTTTTAGCATATGACAAAAATCAGCCCATCTTTGGTCTTTAGCAGAGACCCAAACATCCACACGCAAGGCAGCACGTGTTCTTGGCTTCAAAGTGAATGAATCAAGTGCTTGGGTTGTGCCAGGCACTCTGCTCGGACTGTGGGTCCCAGGTGAGCAATGCATATTTATGGTGTGCTACTTTGTGCCAGTCATAGTGCTAGGCACCAGAGACACACAGCAAACAGGACAACATCCCTGTTGTGGAGCTCACACTCTCAGGATGTGAATGTCTCCGCGGCTGGCCTGTCATGAGTGCTTCACATGCATCAGCTCACTTACTCCTTGCTCCGTCCCTCTAAGGTAGGTAATGTTATTCCCATTTCCACAGCAGGAAACGTGCTCAGATAGGTTAAGTGGCTCACTCAAGGTCACACGGTGGGACTTGGGGTTGGAAGGATGTCCTAACTTACTGTCTTTCTTAGGGAAGGGGAGGATGGACTGGGGAATAGTGTCTGATGTTTAAGGCATTTCCAAAAGGCCCAGGTGCTCTGAGCAGGGGTCTTAGGCAGAGAGTGCAGGGTTGTGTCCTGAGAACCTGGAGCCAAGAGCTGTGTGCTGGGGTGTGACCATATTACCATATGTCTAATGCTGTTTCACCCCGTGATTCCCTTTCATCCCAGGAATGCTGACTTTATTCATTTGAGATAAAAATCAGCTGTCCAACCCATTTTACATTGCAGCTGGTTGAATCCCAGGACAGCTGTGACTGGCTCTTCGGGTGTGGGGCTGAGTTCAAGACTCCAGTCAGCAGGAGTGGAGTCTAGGAGGGCCCAGCACTGTGAAGAAACTCCAGGCAGAAGTTTTGCAATGCAAGCAAGTTGTGTCTTTCTGGAAATGGAGTCTAACGTCCCCAGAACATCTTCTAGCAAGCTAGTGCTGTCTTGTTTTCTTGTTAGGCATTGATGGAGAGAATTGTGGTTTTATTGCACAAAGTTTGTGTTGGCAGTTGTGGAATATGCACAGATGTTGCAGATAGAGCCGAAATTTCCTTTCTACTTTCCTCAGGTAGATGTTCAGACCATTCCTACAGTACAATAAATTACTGAATTTGAGAGAGAGATCCTTCCCATCCACCCTGGGAATTCCAGATATCTTTAAGAGCATCAACCTAAAATTAACGGAAGACTCATATTTAATTAATTTTAGCTTTAAAATAGTTGCATTTTCTGAAGACTCAGGTGTCTGAAAAATCTGTATTTAGGCCATGTCCACAAATGTGGGCACAGGGGAGGGGGCAAATACCCTCAGTGAGTGGTATGCAATGGTGAAAAGCAAGAAACAACCTAAGTGCCCAGCAGTGGGGGATAATTAAATTATGACACAACCACAGGAAGGAATGGGCTATTGTCCAACTGCAGGAGTAATTGTTTTCCAGGACAACAAAACGACATGGAAAAATTCCCATGGCTTAAAATCAAATGATTAAAAACTGCATTAAACTGGTAATGAAAGGAGTTTATATAATTAGATCTTAAATTTGTAGTGTGTGTGTGCATAAGAGAATGGAAGGAAATGTTAACCATAACTATCTCCAGGTAGTAGAATTTTTGTTTTCTTTTTTATGTCTTTATTTTCCAAAATTTCTACTTTAATAACCTTTAACTTCACATAACTAGGGAAAAATGTTATTTTAAAAGAGCGAGTATCTGTTTCCGTGGTAAGAATCTGTGTGTTTTTTCCTTTCTCTCTTTTATTGCCCTCAATGTCCAACATGAACACACTACTCTTATAATGTTATTTTAAAAGAGCGAGTATCTGTTTCCGTGGTAAGAATCTGCGTGTTTTTTCCTTTCTCTCTTTTATTGCCCTCAATGTCCAACATGAACACACTACTCTTATAAAGGATAAGTGTATTATTCATTTTATTTTCTGGGGAAAGGGTAGCCTGTATATTTCATAATGCACGGTGTGTGGAGGGCTGTAGTTAGTGTTGGGAAATGAAGTAACACTCAAGGAACACAACTTCAGAGAGGGACAAAATCAGCAGCTTAAACTGGCAGACACACATGAGGTTGCTTTTGGAACCATCGGTGCATTCATAATCCCAGGCTCCTGAAAGATATTAAAACAAAGCACATGAAGCAAAATGCCAACTAGAAGAAAATAGTAATCTACTTAGATTTTCAAAAGCACAGAAGCTAGACTTTATTTGCTTCTTACTAAAAACATTTGCTTTTCCCCACCTCTCCCTCCTGCTGTTTGAAACTGGAACAAGCTTCAGTAATTCCCAATGCCTCCTAGCATTTTACCAACATTTTACTGAAGCATGTTTCCCCCCACCTGGATGGTCTCACCTCCAGGTTCTTCATCTGGGGCATCATCTGAGTGATTGGCTATGACCTCCACCCACGTAAGGAGGGCCCGCACTTCCATGCCCCTCAGTGTTCTCCTGTTCCACAGACACACCTGAGTGGCATTTCTTTATTCAAACCTCCCAGCAACATCGCCATGAAGAGGCTGTTATGATTCTTATCCCATTTTACAGAATGAGAAACTGAGGCTTGGGGGATAAAGGAATGGTGCAAGCTCCTCCAGCCAGGAAGTGGTGGAGCCAATATTCAGAAGCAAGTCTGTCTTCCTCCAAACTTTTTATGAAATCCTGCAAACCAGAGCGGAGCCCTGGGTTGACCAGAAAGCCCCCAGGTAGGCATTTGCCTAGAAAGTGGGCAAAAACCCTCTGACACTGTGAAGCAAGTAAGGCAGGGTATATTTAGCTTGGCCGATGGATGGAAAACAAAGATCGCAGTGGTTGAGTGAGAGACTGCCCGTGCATGGGGTGGGTCCCCAAGGAGGTCAGTGGTGGGCCATAGCTTAGCTCTTTAGCTTGAAGCCTCCTTGACGCTGTCTCTGCCACTCTGTAAAGGACAGTTTCAACAATGTCACAGATGCCCCCAGCAGGTAAAAAGGGCCCGGCAGACAAAGGGGATGGAACAGGGCTCCTCTCCCAGCTTGGGGTTGGCCCAGCAAAAAGCTATAAATTAAGTGATTGCAACACAGGAGCTGTCTGAAATGCAGCCTAGTAATAAACAATCACTCAGTCATTTTTATTATTATTTTTTTCTGAAACTGATCAGTTCAGTATGAGTCACTTTGCAGAAGCTGAGACTATTGCCCAGGAAGTGATGGTGCACTGAGTAATTGTATCAATCAGCGCATCTCAAAGATAACTCCCAGGTTCCAGAAGATTCCAAGGAAACTAGTTGTTACCCAACCAGCAATGAGTTTGCTGGAGCTCTTTGAGCGGGGGGGGCCCTCCAAATTTGGTGGCTGTGGTAGGATTGCCAGATAAAATGAAACTCACTTTATGAGACATATCATACTAAAAAATATTTGTTGTTTATCTGAAATTCAGACTTAACTGGGCATCCTGTTTGTTATCTGGAGACCCTACATGTGAACTGTTCTTGTTCTTTGAGCAAAGGTAACTGACACCCAACAAAACTCTGCAAGACAGATGGAGACTTTTCCAAAACAGGATTGATCCTCTCAAGGCTTTGCTTAAAGCATTTTAACCATTTCCTATTGCTCTTAGCAATGATTTGCAATCTCTGAGTGTGCGATGAAACGAAGCACTGGAGGGCTTGTTAAAACACAGGTTTCAGGGCCCCACCCCTGGAGCTTCTGATTCCGTAGGTCTGGGCTGGGGCCCGAGAATTTGCATCTCTAATAAGTTCCCAGAGATGCTGATGAAGTTGGTCTTGGCTCCACATTTTGAGAATCTTAGGATGTAGACAGACTCCTCTACCTTCCTCCATTCCTTTCCCCCGACCCCCGCTCCCACCACAGCCCTTCATGGCCCAGCTCCTGCCGTCCCCTCCAGCCAATCTCACACTGCTCTCCTCTCACTCAGGTGCCCACAGGGCCTTTGCACATGCTGTCCCTGCCTAGTACTTTGTCCCAGCCCAACCCCATTTCCTTAAGAGGGAGGTATTGTCATTATCTCCATTTCCATGTGGAAACTGAGGCTTGGAGGACCTAAGTCATTGCCCAAAGCCAAACTGATAATAAGAGAGAGAATCACACACACACACACACACACACACACACACACACACACACACTTCCAAAGCCTATAGAAAGGGCTGACACTTGAGGTTGCCATTGCAACTGGAAGCCTATTCTCTGAATTCTTCTCTGATGGTAGGATGACATCAATTTCCTGTCTTCTTTTTGAAAATAACTTCAGCTCTTTGCATCTGCTAATGAAGAGGGGCTTAGCCTTGACCCAGGTGGGTGTGTGGAGCCTGTGTGGTTGAGTTAAGAAAGCTGAGAGACTTATTCTGTGCCTTGAGTCATCTTCTTTGGGCTTTCTTGGTCCTCACAAGATTGGGTTTTACCTTGGTGCTTTCTAATCCCATCACTCGTCCATGCATCCATCCATTCATTCAGTATGCACTCACTGAGCCTGCCGGGCACAGTTCTGAAGCTAGGGCTCCAGTGGTCAACAGAAATGGACATGGCCTCTGGCCCTCACCATCTAGTGAGACACAAGGCAATTGCTTGGACTGTGCTCAGTACCATTAAGGAAAAGGACAGAGTGCTGTGGGGTGTGTGTCCATCACCTCCAGGCTGATGGGTTCCAGAAGCAGCCAAGGTTAAGCTGAAATATGCAGGCAGTTGGCACTTAGCCTGGTGAACAAGGGGCAAGCACATTGCAGATAAGCTCCTGGAACCAACTAACCCCTTCCAGCCCTGGAACAAAACACCTGCTGCTTCTTCAGTGTGGAATTCTCTTCCCCCCACCTTTTCGCACAACACCTCATTTTTGTTATTGGTTATCAGCTGTGACACTACCTCCCTGGGGGGACTTCTCTGACCACCCTACCCAAAGTAGCCACTCTTGGTAGCTAACAATGAGTTATTTCAGACAATCATTCATGCTATACATTTTTACTGGGTACCTACTGTGTGCCAGGCACTGAGGAGAGGCATCTGCTCATGAAGCCAAGGCGTGGTCCTTGCATCTAACTCTCACCACTCTGCGCACACATCACAGTCATTGATTTCGCTACCTATTTTTCTACTCTACTCTTGGAGAGCAGCAATCTTCCTGTCTTGTGCCCTGCACATCCTCAGAGCCTGGCACAGGAACAAATGAATAAATGAATGAATGAAATCCTGTGACCTTCCAGAGCAGTGGTTCTTAACCAGGCATGATTTTGCCCCCCTGGGGACATTTGGAAATGTCTGGAGACATTTTTGGTTGTCACGGTGGCAGGGGGTAGGGATTACTACTGACAACCAGTGGTTAGAGAACAGGGATGCTGCTTACATCCTATGATGCCCAGGATAGCCCTCACCACACAGAATGATCCAGCCCCAATGTCAATATTGTCAAGACTGAGAAACCCAGCTCCAGAGCCTCCCTGGTTTCTGGATCTTCCAGACTGCTTCCACCTTGTGCCACTGAGGCTTAGTGGGCAGGTAGGCCTCCCTGTCTTTTCCCAAGGCTAAAGCCACTTGTTGTTTTCAAGCTCTCCAGGTAGGCAGAGTCCTAACTTGCAGGGAACTTTGAGTGGATGCCAAAGACATAATCCCTCATGATGGTGGATGCTGCGAGCACCTGGAGAGAGCTCACCTGGCTTCAGTCTAGAGCTGCAGCTAACACCTCCATGGCCTTGAGGCTTCCCCAAGGGTGCAGAAGGCTCTCCTGCCCCAGCTCCCATGTGAGCGCCACCCCAACACTGTGCCAGCTCTCCTGACACCAGGCACTGCAAAGATTTTGCTATAATTTTATTTCTTGCATACTGTCTTACTGATTTGTTTTTTCTTCCATCATCTACCTTGTGCTTGACCTTATGCTAATCATTAGGGATTCAGAGACTTCCCTGCCTCCCCCACGCTCGTGGAGATCACTATCTGATGGGGGGGTGGATACTGATTGACTGAGTGTGCAAATAACAATATAAAAAGCATGATGGTGTGCATGGGTCAGACATGCACATGGTCCTAGGAGCAGAGGATTTGACCTTGTTGAGGAACCCAGGGTGGCTCTATTAAGGAAGCAAAAGCTGAGCTGAGATCCTTAGAAAGAGCCAGCCAAGAGGAGGGCGGCTGGGTCTGCAAGGGAGGGTGGTGGGCGCCTTCAGGCCAAGGGAACAGTCCGCACAGGGAAGGAGCCAGGTGCCTTGGCAGGAGTCTCTGGGGCTGGAACAGAGGGAGGGAGCAGGATAGATTCCGATGGGACTAAGGAGATAGGCAGGGGCGAATTATACAGCAATGTATGGACTGTTTTCAGGAGTTTGATCTTTATCCCAGGAGTTGGATGTTAATGCTAACAGCAATGTGAAACACTGCTGGGTTTTATGCAACAGGGTCATGTTTTCTGGTGTTTACTGTGAAAAGGTCTCTGTGTTGCTCCGGTGGGGGAGAGGACCCAGAGAAAGCAAGGAGGCCAGCCAGGCGGCTGCAGCTCACTGGCCCTGGAAGAGAGGACCCAGGTCGCAGATTCAAGGTCACTTCCTGTGGGAAATGGAGAGGATTTAGTGAAGGGCTGGATGTGGGGATGTGAGAAAGGGAGGTGCTGGGACCCACCCAGGGTCCTGGCTTTCCAATCAGGGTGGATAATGGTTCTCTCACGGAGCCTAGGGGAGGGTCTGGTTTGTGGGGAGAATGTTGAGCCTGGTTTCTGATAACATGGGGTTGCCCTGGGGCCACCCAAATTGGAAATCAGGGTGGATAATGGTTCTCTCACTGAGCCTAGGGGAGGGTCTGGTTTGGGGGGAGAATGTTGAGCCTGGTTTCTGATAACATGGGGTTGCCCTGGGGCCACCCAAATTGGATGTCCAGCCTGCTGGACAGACAGGCCCAGAGCCTGGAGGGGAGGCCCAGGACACATACGTGCTTGTGAGTCCTGATACAGAGGTGGGACATGGGACGTGACCCCTGAGGGACAGTGGGAGGAATGCAGGGCCTGGACTGAGACCTGGAATCCAACATGTAAAGTCTCAGTAATGTCAGAAGACTGTGGCAGAGCAGTGAGGGAGGTGGGAAGGAAACATGAGAGTGTTGGAGCATAAAATCAAGAGAAAGTCATTTTTCAGAGAGAAAGGACTTCCGGTTAAAGATGGCGGACTGATCACCATGTCCATCATTTCTCCTACTGCAGATCCAGCCAAAATGAAAATAAAGCATTAGAAAGGGTATAAACTCACAAGGAAAGAAAGGACTGGCACACTGCCCCTGCCTCCACTTCATGTCACCCTTGGTCTCCCCTGGGTGGCCCCCATTGTCACCATTCACTGAACACCTACTCTGTGCTGGGAAATGTCTTGAAGCATTTTACAGGCATTGTCTCTCCTAACCCTCAGTAACCCAATCAGGTAAGTCCCTGAATATTATGGGTGAGAAAACGGGACCAGAGAGGTGAAGTCCTCTGCTCTGTGTTGCACAGCTAGAGGTGGTGGAGCTGGGATTTAAACTCAGGTGTTCTTTGCTTCTATTATTTGTGATCCCCTGGTCTTTCTTGATTATTGCAGTAGCACTTTCTGATACTGTCGTCTGTAGCCTTACTCAGAAATTCTCAGGTAGGCAGGAATGATCTTGATCTGCCCTTTGGTCTCCCATGGTCAGACTCAGAGTAGCTGCTTCACCCTTGTTCAGTTAAGCCCTCATCCCCACACACCTCCTGTGGCCACACCAAGACCTGCTCCTGGAGCCAGAACTTGCCGTTCTCTTCTCTAGGCGTGTAATTCTTTATTGTGTCCTCAAATCTGTTGAGGGAGACACGTGGGCGTAACCAATCAGGGATGGCATTTTCCCATCACTGCCAGGCACAGGACATGTCACAAGCTTCTCATTCCTTCCTTCCTTGAATGTTCACTGAGCCAGTAAATGCACACGTGCTGGGCACACAGTCCCTTCCCTCACAGACCTGATATCCCGGTGGCCTGTTCTAGTCATCTACTGCCATGTAGCAAATTACTGCACACTTAGCAACTAAAACAACACACCTGTATTATCTCACAGTCTCTGTGAGTCAGGAAACTAGGTGTGATTTAGCTAGGCCCTCCATACAGGGTGTCTCACAGGCTGTGATCAAAGCATCCTCCAAGGATGAGGTCTCACCTGAGGGATTGATCAGGAAGGTTCCACCTCCAGGCTCGCTTGGTGACTGTTGGCAGGATTCAGTTCCTCATGGGTGAGCTTGTGGACTGAAGCCTTTGTGTTCTTCCTGGCCATTGGCTGGAGGCCCCCCTCAGTTCCTTGCCGCATGGGGCCCTCTGGCAACTTGCTTCCTCAGAGCACAAGAAGGCTATAGAGATAGCCTGCTAGGAGATGGAGGCCAGTCTTCTGTAACCCCATTGTAGAAGTGATATTCTATTACCTCTGCCACTTGCTGCTGCTAGAAGCAAGTCACCAAGGTAGCCACACTCAAGGGGAAGCAATGCTCCAGGTTGGTTTACTCTTGAGGGGAGGGGCTCTCACAGGGCATGAAGGCCCAGAGGCAGGGGCACTGGGAGCCATCCTGGCCTTCCACATGGAGGGAGATGTAAAAGATGACACAAACCAGCTAACATGTGAGCAAGAGAATTTCAGAGAGTCGTAGGTAAGGTCAGAGGAGTGAAACATTTGTTGAGTGACTGATGGGCTCCATGAGGCCTGGCCAGGCCTGGTTGTTTCTGCTCCGTAGCATCAGTTTTCCAAATGGGGCCTGGGACACTGGCACCGAGGAAGTGTTGAGTGAATGAATGTACTTACTCGTCTGGGTGTGGATATCTCACGTCATCGCAGGCAGGTGGGTCTCTGGCATCTGGTTCCAGGCCAAGATTGAATATACCAAAATGCTATACTTAATGGGTTTATTTCCTGTTTGGGGTTTTCCCATTTATTTTTATTTTCCTAAATGCCACTTACTGAGGTTTCTTAATTCTGGCTTGGGTATTTATTGGATGTTTCAGTTCATGTCTTTTGGGGAATTAATAAAAAGTTTCCAGTCTCTCCCTGGAATATAGATTCAGGGCACTTTTCTCCCTTTCCAAAGGTGTACACTTCCATCTCAAGAGAGATAAGACCTTTTCATGTAAATGAAAAAGGTGGTTCTTTAATAAGCTGTCAGCTGCCTTCCCCCTTCCATTTTTCTTAACCTGAAAAACAAGACTGAAGTTTGGCTCTTAAAAAACATTTGATAGCATCTCTTCCCTTCCTGCTCTGAATTGTGAATTGCGAGCCTGGCTGGGAACAGGGCTGCCCATTGCAAGGGGAGGTTAGACAGAGAGGGCCTGGGGGGGGGGCGGGGGTTGCTCCTGGGCAAAAATGTCTCCAAACACTGCTAAATGTCCCCAGGGGGAGAGGGTTGGAGAACAAAGTTGCCCCCACTTGAGAATCATTAGCCTAGTCTAAGCTAGTGGTTTCCAGCTTCTCTGCCCTGCTTCCCCTTCCATCTGGCCTCCCAGCCCCCACCAGGCCACCTCGTGCTTTGCTTGGGTAGGCACTCAACACGTGCTCCTTGACTGCATGGCAGTAGGACAGCTCCTATATCCTCAGGGCCCAGGACAATGCCTGGGATGTAGTAGATGCTCAGTAACTACGTGATGAGTAGATGCTGGAAGCTCTTCAGGCAGACGAGGTGTCTTCTGCGCCACATCCCAGCACTCAGCTCAGCTTGCCCTCAGGTTTCCATCTTCCGCAGCCAAATTCATCCTATCCAAACACCTCATAATACCCTTTTTAGGGTAGTATTTTCCCTCCTATCTTATAGATGAAGAAACCATTGTTCAGAGTGATTAGAGTAAGTTTTCCAGGATCTTACAGTAGCAGAGCTAAAGTTTTAATTATCCGCCTGACCCCAAAGCAAAAATGAATTAAAAGAATTCTCTCCGAAAGAAAACCTCAGTCTCACATAAAACAGGAAAGAAGTCTACAGGAAGCTGATCAAGTCATAATGGGCTCTTTCCTCTGCCACTTTGGGTGACATATGACAAGTTTTGTCATCTCTCTGGGTCTTGGATTCTTCCTTTGAAATGTGCTGAGATTGCAGCAATATCGCAAAACATCCTTAGAGCTCTAAAATGCCTGGTCCATTCCTACCTCCCCCGCCACCCACCGCAGCACACCCAGAGCTGCACGTCCCCACCGGGGGACGTCTGCAGAAGCCCGAGGGCAGCTCTGCACGCGCTCCTCTCCCCGCCCCACACACTGCTCTCACTGCACATTTGGTTTTAATTCTACACATTCTTTTGCTCATTTTGCCATCATGGTGAGATAAAATTGAGCAGATGTAAGCTGAGAGCGAGAGGAGCCTGGGAAAATTTTGAAAGAGAGAGAGAGAGAGAGTTTGGAATTGTTGGGACTGTCCTCCTGAGTCCCCCAGGATGTGGGACTTACCTGGGGCACAGGGGCAAAGGGAGGAGGAGAGGTCAGAGTCTGGCTGGGCTTCTTCTCTCCTGTGACAGGTAGGGCCACCCAGTGTGGGGGACAGGGTAAGAAGGGGTGGCCCTTCCCCACCCAGCGACTACTTCCTAGTTCAGAGTTCTCTGAGGGGTTGGGGTTCCAGAGGCCATGGATATTTTCAAAGAGTCAGGAGTAGGAGCTACACAAATCCCATGACAGGTCAAGGCCCAGCAGGGCCACACACCCCAGTGTAGCCCATGGCCAGGCAGGTACTGGGAACGGTGCCAGATCTCCAGGATTCCTCAAACAAAACCAGACATTTGCATTCTTGAGTGAAGTCTTCCCATTTTTAAAAGTCAGAACACTACTAAAAGCCAAACCAAATGCACTGGCTGATCCCATGTGGTCAGCGGGTTGCAGGGTTGTGGCCTTGGCCAGCAATGCTGCTTTGGCTTTCTCAAATCTACCCCTTGCTCTGGGACATATACATATGAGTTATTTAACAAGCACTGTTTATTTAACGAGTGCTTATATGGACCAGGCACGGACCTAAGTGCATTACAAATTTTAATTTATTCAATTTTTATAACAACCCTACAAAGTGAGTACTAGTATCATCTTCCGTTTACAGGTGGGGAAACTGAGGCATGGAGCAGTACAAATCTTCCTTGCCCTAAAGTAATTTATAAGCCCTGGACAAATCATTCTCTGAGCCTCAGTTTCCTCAGCCGTAACAGTAAAAAACGTCTGGGGGGGGGGGTTGGGGGTGCAATGAGAGGTTGCTAAATGTCCTTTAGCAAAGATCANGGGGGGGGGGCGGGGTTTGCTCCTGGAGCTCCTGCCCTGGGTATTTTCCAAAAAAGAAGCGAGCAGACCAAGTAAACACTGATACAATGCAAACACCAACCCCAAACAGAGCCTCATATACCGCTCATGTCCCATCTATTTCCACTAATAATTATCTCTCAAACCTGTCCCTTCTCTCTGTCCCCACTGTTCCCTTAGTCCAGGGTTTCTCTCCTCCAGTACTACTGACATTTGGGTCTGGATCATTCTCTGTCGTGGGGCTGTCCTGGTCACTGTATGATGTTTAGCACCATCCTTTGCCTCTGCTCACTAGATGCCAGTAGCAATGCCCCCACTGTCCGATTCTGATGACCAAAAATGTCTCCAAACACTGCTAAATGTCCCCAGGGGGAGAGGGTTGGAGAACAAAGTTGCCCCCACTTGAGAATCATTAGCCTAGTCTAAGCTAGTGGTTTCCAGCTTCTCTGCCCTGCTTCCCCTTCCATCTGGCCTCCCAGCCCCCACCAGGCCACCTCGTGCTTTGCTTGGGTAGGCACTCAACACGTGCTCCTTGACTGCATGGCAGTAGGACAGCTCCTATATCCTCAGGGCCCAGGACAATGCCTGGGATGTAGTAGATGCTCAGTAACTACGTGATGAGTAGATGCTGGAAGCTCTTCAGGCAGACGAGGTGTCTTCTGCGCCACATCCCAGCACTCAGCTCAGCTTGCCCTCAGGTTTCCATCTTCCGCAGCCAAATTCATCCTATCCAAACACCTCATAATACCCTTTTTAGGGTAGTATTTTCCCTCCTATCTTATAGATGAAGAAACCATTGTTCAGAGTGATTAGAGTAAGTTTTCCAGGATCTTACAGTAGCAGANACAAGCACTGTTTATTTAACGAGTGCTTATATGGACCAGGCACGGACCTAAGTGCATTACAAATTTTAATTTATTCAATTTTTATAACAACCCTACAAAGTGAGTACTAGTATCATCTTCCGTTTACAGGTGGGGAAACTGAGGCATGGGGCAGTACAAATCTTCCTTGCCCTAAAGTAATTTATAAGCCCTGGACAAATCATTCTCTGAACCTCAGTTTCCTCAGCCATAACAGTAAAAAACGTCTGGGGGGGGTGGTTGGGGGTGCAATGAGAGGTTGCTAAATGTCCTTTAGCAAAGATCACTTGTTATGAGTTGAAATGGGTCCCCTGGCTCCCCAAATTTGTATGTTGAAGTTCTAACCCTCAGTCCCTCAGAATGTAACCTTATTTGGAAATAGGATTGTTGCAGATGTAATTGGTTAAATTACGGTGAGGTCATACTGGAGAAAGATGGGCCCCTAATCCAGTACAACTGGTGTCCTTCTAAAAGGGGGAAATTTTGACACGGGGAGAATATCACGTAAAGATTGGAGTTCTGCTGCCACAAGCCAAGGAACCAACAGAAGCTAGGAGAGGGGCCAGGTTCACATCCTTCCCTGCCACCTTCAGAGAGAGCACGTCCCAGCCGGCACCTTGATCTTGGACTTCTGAGCTCCGGAACAGTTAGAGAATAAATTTCTGTTGTTTAAGCCACTCGGTTTGATTTTTAAGGCAGCCACAGGAAACAAATCTATCACTATCATTATGGCCTCAACTACAAATCAGTGGTGGTTCCTTCACCTTGCTGGTGCTTTATAATCTGGGGGGG
>NW_007736617.1:54838-56094 GCF_000696425.1 Galeopterus variegatus
TAAATTGTGATTGAATATATTTTAAAAGAGTCATAAATGCTTTATTTCCTTGATTCTGAGAGGCCATTAATTGTAACACAGACTTCAATTTAGCAATAGTTTCTTGGAGGTGGGGTCAGGGGATCAGATTAACTGTGCTCCCTGATTGCAAGGTGCGCCTCATTTCTGTCCCAAACTAAACTGGGAGTTCCAACTTGCACCTCTGAGCACCAGCGGGTGTCAGCATGGCACTGAATTCATTGGAAATACAAACTGAATCCCCAAAGCCTTGAAAAACCACATTTATCCTTCCTAGAATCTTCTTAAGGATTAAGAGGGGGTTACGCAACATATCAAACGGCAAAACCTTCTACGACTTTCTGCAAGTGGATCTGCCAGCCGCAGGGGTCCAGGGGGCAGGTGGCTGCTCTGTCTCTCTTCTCAGTCTTCATGTCTTTGTCTCTCCCTCTCTCTCTCCCCCTCGACCACCATTCCAACCTCTCTGTGACAGGCTGTTTGTTACAAGTTCCAGTTCCTTCTGCAGGAGGAGTGGATACCCTCATACTCCTAAGCACAGCGCTTCCCTGTGGCTGGCTTTGGCCAGTGTGCAGGTGGCGAGCATTAGCTAGTGGGACCGGGCCTATCTTAATAAATGAACCCCCTTCCGGTACCTTCCTTATCTGAAAAGTTCCACATCCTTTCTTAGAGAGTGCCGTCGACTGAGTCTTCTCCATTTCTGTCATCTCCATCTCTCTCCTCCACACAACGTTCACACTTAGAACCACTCTGCTTAGAAGGCAGGAAGAGGAGAAATGGAAAACACACGTTTTTGAATTTTTGTCTCTGGCACAGGTATGTAATAGAGGAGGAAGCAGACACTGGAGCCTTAACATTTTTTGAAGCTAGAAAAAATCGCATTTAAAAAATTACAGTTTACATATTCTAGAAAAGAAACTTGGAATTTGCCATTGGTTAGAACCTTTCCACCTGTAAATAACAGAAAACATTATCTCTAGGAAGCTTAAAGGACGTGAAGAATTAATGATTTCATTAAATGGGAAGGTGGCTCCAGAGGGAGGTCATCCAGGGGCTTAAGGAAAATGTGGCGTATATACTCAATGGGATACCACTCTGCCATAAAAAAATGGGATTCTGCCATTCGCAGCAACGTGGATGAACCTAGAGAAAATTATAAGTGAAATAAGCCAGGCACAGAAAGAGAAATATTACATGTCCTCACTCATAAGTGGGAGGAGAGAGAGAGAGAGAGAGAGAGA
>NW_007736617.1:56585-57406 GCF_000696425.1 Galeopterus variegatus
ACGGACGTTTTCATGATGCACATATGAAGCCAGCGCCCACCTATCTTGGGGCAGGCTCCCTAAAGCAGAGACCGAGAGGGGATTCGTTGAAGGGGAGCTCTCAGGAAAAGCCCATAGGGAGTGAGGGAATCAGGACACAGCCAGGGAGGAAATGAGGGCCAGTCCCCCCAATTTCATCCAGCTGGGGTTCAGGCAGCATGGGGTAGCCAAGCTTCTGAGGAAGTAGTTTTTTAGGGCCTGTGTTCTACCAAAAACACCCAACAAAACATTGGCGTCTGCTCAGAGGGCACGTGGGAACTGAAAACATTGGAGGGGTGGTTGCCAGTCCTATTCTGGCATGGGTGCCAGGCTGAAAGCGTGGAAAGAAGAGTGGATCTCGCTGTCTCTGTGAAATTTACATGGCGGGTCATGGTAAGGGAAACACTCGTGGGGGGCGTCTCTGCCTCTCTCCTCCACAGCCTCTCCTGTGGTTGTCATTTGGTATTTATTTCCATGGTCATTTGATCAAGACTGTGTCTCCTAGAAGTCTGTGTCCCTTAGCTCCATGATCCTGAATCCTCACCTCCCAGCACTGGGCCTGCACATGGCAGATGCTCAGTAAACACTGGTTGAGTAAATGACTCAGTCTGGTTTCAGCTGTCCTGAGAAGAATCGAAATGTGGATCAGTGTCTGCTCAGGGCAAAGCAGAACAAAAGGAAGAGAGTCAACCATCTTCAAAGACCCTCGAATTAGTTGAAAACCCGTAAAGGTATAATAAAAAGACAGATAGAAAAACTGGACGGATGGATGAATGGAAAGACGAATGAATGCATGGATATAT
>NW_007736617.1:58070-62333 GCF_000696425.1 Galeopterus variegatus
AGACAGATAGAAAAACTGGACGGATGGATGAATGGAAAGACGAATGAATGCATGGATATATAAAAGGGAGATAAACTGATAAATAGAAAAACAGAGGCTGAGCATCGAGATAGAAGCACATATAGAAATATGCAGAGATCTCTTTTCAGGCATTCATAATCCATTAAGGCAAAGAGTAATGAAGCTTGCATATGGTGCCGTGTAAATTTGTTCCCAGAGAAGGTCACCCAAAGAGTTTCTTTGCAGACAATTGCTAATCCCATTGTGATTTCCTGGTTAAAGAAAAGGTTAGACAAACACTCATAGAAATGGGCCCTTTCACTGAGGGGTGGCTCAAAGAGGAGTTCTTTTCTTTCCTTGCTCTGGTGACTCCTGAAAATTTCACCTTGGTTTAATTTAGAAACAGTCTTTAGCCCTTTCTCTACTCACCCTCTCCACTCTCTTTGCCCCCCTGCAATTGGCACCTCTGTCTGCATCCAGGGTGAGCCCTACTCTCAGGAAGGGGAATGAGGTGGCCTTTCTTGACCTTGCCATCAGTCACCAGCTTCTAGTGGAAAGCTGCCACTGGGTGCCCATCACCCGCTCATCTCTGCTTTGAGTCAAAAGTGTAATAAATGTCTTTGGGATTCCCATCCCCCCCATTCTTAACTCATTACCTTGGGAGTACCTTGAGACTTCAGTGATCAGTTCAGGGTCACCCAATGACCCAGTGAACAAGTTACCCAATGAAAGTCAATAACACATGCAGCAATGTTTGCTGAGGCTAACAGCCCCTTCTCTTCCATTGGATGTTGATGGGGATGTGAGATTCATGGCTTCTGCTGCTATTTTTAAACCAAGACTCCAACTCTAGTGACACTGAGTCTGCATTTGAGCTGCATCTGATGCTAATGGGGGAACTCACACTTTATTTATAAATCAAGTTAGACTGTATTGAGTTTGCTGTCACTTGCTCTCAGTACAGACACTGTTGCTTGTGCAGTGAACATTCATGTTCTCCCTTCTTCCTAAGAAAGCCCATCACTTCAGGTATCTACCCCTCAGGAGAGGTGACCCTACCCCAGCCCAGGAGTGAATCCTGATCCATCCAAGCCAATTGTGAATCCCACTCTACTAAGCAGTGGTTGGTCCAGGCCTGGGCATCTGAGGCAATTCTGGCCAGTGAGACGTGAAGGGAGGCTCCCTGAGGCCTCCCAGGGAACATTCCCTTACTCTTAAAAAGAGACACACAGGAAGCTGCAGCCTCACCTGGCTCCAGAAGTGAGGGTGTGGGATGAGATGCAAATGGCTGTGGCTGCAGCCATCATGAAAGGAGCCAGCACAAGGGACGCTGACCCCAAACGTGCCAGGCCACACTTCTGTAGCGTTTTCACTGAATTCCATCCTGCTCGTGGGAAGAGGACCTCTCTAATCTCTCTTGCATCCTCACCTTTTGTCCTGCATGGGGCAATCTTGCCTTTAAATAGCCTTTTCCCCCTCTTCTGCTGCCTTGAGATGCATTGAAAAACATGTTTAATTATCTAAGAAGTCCATGATCATTATAAATCAGTGCTATTAAATAGAATGTTCTGGGATGATGAAAACGTTCTATATCTGCACCATCCAATACCACATGCCACTCCCCACACATCTCCTCCTTGGAGTAGCCTGCCTGCTCCCAACACCCCTAGACCCTCATACTGCCCTGTGATATCTCAGGGTTCTACCATTTTGCTTGTGCATGTGTCTCTGCTGAGGGCAGCATGGTGGTGTCTTCTGCAGCCGGATCTCCAGCATCTAGCACAGGGTGAGCACACTGCAGGATCTTACCAGGGACCCTTAGAATGGCTAAATTGGGACTCAGAGCCAGACGGGTCAACTCTGGGCTCCACCAGTGTCTTGCTGTGTGAACTTTGAGCAAGTGATGAGCTTTGTGCCTCGGTTTCTTCATTTGTAAAATGGGCTGATGATAATGGCCTTTTTTCCCCGGGGGCCATGTGAGGATTGGGGGAGATGTGCTGGGCTCTGTTCAGATGCTGACAGGGCTCTCTCTTACCTCCTTCTGACTCCTTCAGCCTCTCAGCTCTGCTTCTCTGGGTTTTTCATGCCTCATTCTCAGTCAGGCTTTTTACCAAAGGCAGAAGACAGGCATTGGCTGCCCACCCCAAGAGCATCCTCACAGTTTACAATGTAAAGGACAATGAACAACCATCTTGACCAATATCTGCATTTGAATTCCAGTCAAGGACTCTGGCTGCTTGAGTCTTGGACCCACCCCTGGACCAAACACTGTGTCCAAGGAAATGGGGCACTCTCATTAGCCAGCTAGGCCTGTGCCCACCCCTTGGGTGGAGGATTGATAGGCCAACCTGGACCACCTAGAGCCAGGGAACAACTATTCCAAGAAGTAGATTCTAGATGAGTAAGAGAAAAATACCCTTTCCTGTGCACTGAGGTTCCCTAATTTAATCTATCACCCTCAGAGATAAGTAATATACCAGGAGGATAAAAGTTCAAATAAATAAATGAATAAAACAATTTAAGAAGCAGCTGCAGGATTAGAAGGTGGTGGAAAAGCTCCTCTGCCTACTATCTGCCTGTTCTTACTGCCACCCACCGTGTCCCTGAGGGGGCAGTGGGGAAAACAGTTCTTCTCTGATGGAATCTGGTTTCACGTCAGATTTGGGGGCAATTTTTCACTGCCCTAATTTCTATTCCATCCCCCTGTGCTTGTCACACTATTCTAGTCCCCTGTGCTTGTTGCATCTGTATTTGTCATACCTGTGTGTGACAGTGTTTCAGTCCCCTGTGCTTTTTACACCTGTGCTTGTTGCACCTATACTTATTACCTGTGCTTGTTATACTTGTATTTGTCACATCTGTGTGTTACACTATTCCAGTCCCCTGTGCTCATTGTCCTGTGCCCATCACACTATTCCATTACCCTGTTTTAGAAGAATGAATGCAAAGATTCTTCTCTGGGGGACCAATGGTCAGTGAAGGTGAGAGCATAAGTTCTGGGATCAACAGATCTGAATTAAAATTTCAACTCTGCAAATTATTGTGGTGTGACCCCAATCAAGTTAGGTACCTCCTCTGAGCCTCAATTTCTTCCTCTGTCTCATGCTGATTAATAATGATGTTTATCTCCTAGGGTTCGGTGAACAAATGAGATTGATATAGGAGGTGCTCAGTTTCCCTGGGTTTGGGTTTCAGGACACACCTCTGGGTTTCAAGCCACTCCCTGAGGTCTCAGGCCCCTCCCCTGGGTCCTCCCCTAGAGGAAAGCTAGTGTTGCCAGTTACACCTATTTTCAGGACCAACACAGGAAAAATGAGACCACAAGGGGCTGACTTATGCAAATCCAGTGGACGGGCATGCTCAGTAGAGAAGGGTTATATAACCCTGGTAGTTGAATGACCTTCCACTAGAGGTGGTAGAGAGCACAGGATATTCTTGAATACGCCTGTTGCATGTGATAGGATTTGACCAATGGACATGTGCTCCAAAAGGGGACCTACTGAATATGTGCAAGACTATGTTACATAACTGGGAACCTCCCCTTTACTTGAATATTCATTAGATGGCAAAACTATACAAGCCAAATCCCAGCAGAAAGCAGGGCTATTGCTCACTCTTATGGGGCCAAACTGTACTCTGCCTGTGGAGTGTGTATTTCTTTTTGTATCACACTTAACTTTCAGCAAGTGGCTGCTCACTTTCTCAAGCCAGCCTGCACTCTGTACTGAACTTTAAGATTGTATTTCTTGCTGTTGTGTTAGACTTGGTACCGGCCCTGCTCAGCCTCTGGAGCTAGGCTGCACTCTGTGAAATCTGTATCTCTTATTCATTATATTAAACCTGTTCTCATTTTCTACCATGACTCGGCTCTTGAATTCTGTCACGTCTGTGTCAAGAACCCAGTAAGAGGACGTGGTGGGTTGAGGCCAACTATCAGCCCACCCCTCCCCTGGACCCTGCCTCCTACATCAAGATGATACCCGCAGAGAGGTGGTGTGACCCTGCAGCTGATGGGGTTAAGCTCCGGGGCCCCTCACCTGTACAGCTCTTTCCAAGGCCCTGGGAAGAGCCCCAGTGATGTGTTCTCATGGGCATTTGTTTGGGGAAACCCTGCAGAAGTTCAGTGATTTCATTGCAGTCCTTCAAGGCCACTCAGTCTTTTCACTCTGAGTTCCCTCTGGCACACACACCCCTTTGTATCAAGCGATGTTGAAGACAGTGGACGTTTGCTGGACACGTTTAGTTTTTTTTTTTTTTTTTTTC
>NW_007736618.1:0-17519 GCF_000696425.1 Galeopterus variegatus
AAATGTAAATGAGGTCTAGCCCATCCTTTTGGGTTATTTTTGCACAGAAGTAAATAGCATAAGACCAGCTGGTTCCCACTCTCAAAAGTCTCCCTGATCTTTTAAATTAGGTCTTACTCAGTGCAGGCTCTGGGGCAGGGCTGGAGATTCTGCATTTCCAGCAAGTTCCCAGGTGGTGTTGCTGGTGGGGGCCACACTTTGAGAAGCCCTGCACGGAATGAATGGATACAGATGTAAATTCTCAGCCCCCCTCCCAGCCACTCTGCCACCCTCTATGGCCTTCCAGGGCCCCCATAATCAGGCCCACATTCTGTCTGTCTGGTCTCCAGGGCCCTGTGTGACTCTCCCTCACTCTTTCTCTGCTGGCCTTCTTTCTGCCAGTCTCATTTCCATCCCTCTCTTATACCAGGCTCTTCTGTGCCAGGAGAGTGGGGCTCACGTGGGCTGCTGTGCTGCCTAGGTGCCCACCTCCACCTTTTTTATGGCTAATTACCATGTACATTTCAGAATTTGGACAAGGGTCCCTTCAGAAAGGCCACAGCCTGCATGAGGCCCCTCTGTCATCTGTCCCTGAGGAACTGTGCTCCCTCCTTATGGCATTAACTGTGTGACAACACTAGTGTGTAACAGGTAGTTTACATTGCCATGCAATGGGACCCTGCAGCCTCTGTCACTGCTGTGTGTTCAGCTGCCACACAGTGCCGGTGTAGAGTGGGGGGCCCACAGCAAGCAGAAGTTGAGGGAGCAGTTGAGGAATGGATGGGAATTCCCACCTGAAGCCCCTGTGCAGTTCTTAGCAGAGGTACGTGCTCAGCATGTGTTAGTTCTTGGCCCCCGACAGACCCCCTCAGCTGGTTTCCACACTGATTGGGAAGAAGGTCATTGCTACCTCTTCCTTCTAGCTCTCCATGGCCCCCGGTCCAGATCCATCAGTCTTCCTTCCTTTCTCTTGTTCATTCTGTCCCATGCTCTGCTCCTTGTTGTATGTGAGCAGGCTCTGTGCTCGGCCCGTTTTCTGGTTAGGAGTGTGGCCCTAGTGGTCAGGGAGCTTGCCTGGGGACACGCTTGCCTCACATGGTACACAGTGACACTCAGGGGCCGTGCTGCAGGGACTGCATGTTGACTACAGGCCAGGGCTCCTGGACGTGTTAAGGTGATGCCCGCCCACCCCTCAGGCTGCTGGAAAGCACTGTTTCTGGGGAGGAAGCTACCGATTCTCTCTTTGAGTGAAACCATTAGCTGGCCCTTGTCTGTCTCACCAACCTCTGGCAACTTTGCCATGTGCTGGGTGAAGTCACCATGGTGAGGGACTCAGGTCCCCTGGAGGGGTTGGATGGTCAGCCCAAAGATCTGGGAGTGGCGGAGGGATGAGTCTTTGGGCCTCCCTGGCCACTGGGACAGCCCTGCAGAGGACATATGCTGGTGTAGTTGAATGGCCCTGTGCTGGCAGGGTGGGGCCTCTGCTCCCAAATCTGGGCAGGGCAGAGGCCATGAGGTTATGGCCCCCCAGGCAGAAGCTGCTGTTGCTGCTGTTGATGTGACATTGCAGTGTAGTGAAGAGAGACCTGGGGCTCAATTTCAATCTCTCTGAGCTTTAGTTTCCTCATTGCTAAGTATAAGGCAACAAACAAACAAACAAACCATCTCATGGAAAGATTATGAAAATTTGGTGAGGGGTGTGTGTGCACATTCAGCTTCGTTTTGTCACCACCACCACTGCTATTACTAATAATCCGCAGTTATTGAGCCCTTACTATAAGCCATGCCTATAAGTGCTTTACTCATGTTAACTCATTTCTCCTCATAACACTTGAGAGGGTTCCATTGGTGTACCCATGTTACAGATGGGGAAACTGAGGCATGAGGAGGTAAAGGAATTTGCCCAAGGTGGGCACTGAGTATTCACTGGTTGACTATGATGGTTCTTGTAGGGAGTAGAGGCCCATGTTTGGAAGGATGATTACAGCATGTTGCATAGATAAGATTGAAATGCAAATATTATTGAGATACAACAGAATTAAGTAGGAACAGGGGCAGCCAAATTCAGCACGTGAGCACTCAGACGCTGGAGATGTATGAGCTGCCGTATTAGCTGAGTTACCACTTCAGGTTGTGGACGGTCGTGAGCCAGCCAGTGAGTGCTGGGGTTAGGGAGAAGCTCCCTGCAAGGCAGCGGTCCGGACTGCTGCTGGTGGGAGCCAGGCTCCTCCTCATTGCGTCATCCCTGTGCTCAGAGCCAAGCCAAACAAAGAGAAGATGCCCAGTATAAAGATGCCGGTTGAGCTGAGTGGGCTTGGCATGCATGGAAATGGTTGGAATGTGTGCCTGCTCTGGATGCCAGAGGGAGGCCATTGAGAGCATGGACCCTGGAACCAGCCTGCCTGGGTTTGCATCCTGCCTCTGTGTGACCTCGGCGAGTTACTGAACATCTGCATGTCTCTAAAACAAGAGCTATGGTGCTGTTGTGAGGCCTGACTGAGTCCTTCCTTGTAGGAGCTTATCCTGGTGCCTGCCTATACTGAATCATCCACACACACAGGCTGTTGTTATTGCAAGGGATGTGGAAGCTTGCATAATCATGCTAAGGTACACTGATGATTAAAATTACACCTGAGGTCGTGAGGGTGACACACAGGGTTTATGACACGTGCTTATCTCCCAGCGGCAGTGGCTGTGTGGAGCTGAGCTGAATTGAGGCAAATTGGAGGCTGAGACACCCTGTGGCTGAGTGGTGTCGGCCATGGGTGTGACATGGAGCATGGAGTCCATGCCCTCTGGCTGTCCTCATGGTGTTTGGTGAAGGACATATGGTCTTGAGAGAAGAGGAAGGAGATCGAACGCCCATCTTCAAGTCATCAGATGTTGCAGTATGCAAGATGGCGAGCAGCTTTTTCTGTCTCCTGGAGCTGAAGGAGAGCACAGGGAAGAAACTCGTTCAGGGATGCTCTAAATTTGTGATAGACCCGTGACCTTTCCTGACAGTGAGCATTGCTGGACTTGAGTAAAGTGTGTGGGGAGTATGTAGAGTCCACTTTTTCAAGGAGAATCTCTCCCCCTGTGACAGGAGTTTGAAATGGGATACTGTGTCTTCCAATGACCTTTCCAAGACCTCTGACTACAAGGGTTCACGAGGATTAAAACAACAAAAAGAGGAGGTCGGGGGTATCTGGGTCTCCTTCAGAGCAAGCAGTGGCTGGTCAGTGCCACATGGGGAGCCTGGCACAGCCATTTGGGCCTGTGTGCACTGGCTGAACACAGAGCAGAGCAGGCTGCGTGTTCCTGCTGCTGTCTGGTCTTGCTTGGGGCTGTCCATTCCCCAAGGCTCTGTTACAGCTCCAGATATGTCCCCGATGTCATTCTCACCCTGGTGTTTGGCTCCTGGTCATCTAACTCTGTGGTGCTATTCCTGTGTGCTTTGGTGGCTGGCTGAGACTAGGGCTGGTCAGCTGGTGTCAGAGTGTGACACTCTGCCTGTCCTGATGGCCATGAACAGATGCTGTGACACTTCACCCTGAGTTGAAGATCATCTAACCCCCTCAAGTTGATAATCTCAATTTTGTAGCCACTGCCACAGAACTAGGGGTTCTGCCACAGGGTTTTGTTCTCTTCTTGATAGGAAGCCAACTACTTTTATTTTCTTCTGGAATCACTTTGTGTTTATTTCTTCACTTGGGGTGATTTCCTTTTCATTATTACTAATAGAACATTTAGTGGTCAGGGATTTTATCCTTTTATTCAGTCTCAGTGCAGGGCCTAGTAGAGCACTAAATATCATGGAAGTCTTTTTACTGTTCCTTCTATCTATCCGTCCATATTTCCATCCATCTATTTATCCACCCATTCATCCACCCGTTCATCCACCTGCCCACGCATCCACTTATACACCCACCTGTCCATTTATCTCTCTATCCACGTATCCACCCAACCACCCAGCCATTCACCCATCCATCCACCACCCAGCCATGTATCACCCACCCATCCACCCACCCCTCCACCCATCCAATCATTCATTCTCCTACCTATCCCACTACAAAGACTTTGAACATAAGGGTGATTGGTTCATGTGTAATTTATTAGTTAAATGGGGAGTTATGGAATGTTGTAGAGAAAATAAGCCTCCTACCTGATAAACACATTTCAGAATAACTCTCCAGGCAGGAGTGTGTAAAGAGAGGCCAGAGGCACACACAATCCTCCAGAGCCTGACCGTTTCCCAGTAGAAAAGGGCAGGATGAAGAGCCTCTCTGCAAGGTCTTGCACACACGAGGGCTCAGAGAGGGGACTGAATGGAATGGGGTGGGAGGAATGGAAACCCTCTGATAATCAGCATGGTGAGACCTCTGTCTCATTCAGTGTGGTGTAATGGAGGGTTCTTATAATAATGCATTGAAAATGTATGGTTCTCACTGTGTGTGTTTTGTTGAAATTGGTTAAGCAGCATTGACGGATGTTTGTTCTGTTGACAGTTGTGTAATGTGGCCAGTCCTCGGTCATCTGTTCTTGCAGAGGGTGCTGTTGGAGAGTTGAAGGTGGCGGCTCATCCTGCACCCGTTTTAGGTTTGTTTTTTTAGATGCATCGTGTATACTTTGAGGAGGTAGGCTCACACTCCTCGTCTTGTTCTGCTCCGGCTGATGTTATTCTTTCTTTAGTGTCCTCACACACATGCAGACCTGGGGATCAGAGGAGCAGGACCTGCTCGGATGTTGCAGAAGTCCTGTGGGATGAGGGCTTTAGCCTGGATGACCCACAGAGGGGCCATCTGCGAAATACATCCTGTTTTGTTTCTCAGTGTGGAAACGTCCTAGGTTTGACCGCCAGAGGGTAGCAAATACCAGTAATCACTGGCAGATTATGTTTTCTTTACATTTACTTTCATATGTAAGAAGTGGCTGGGATTTTGCTGTTGTCATCAGTTTGTTTAGCATCTTATCAGCTATGGGTGTCAATTTTTAAAAGCTGGTCAATATAAGGAGAACAGGGATATATTATAAATAGGATATGGAGTTATTTTGATGGCTTTGGAGGGTATAATTCGATTCATAAATGTCTTAAAAAATCTAAGTTTACAGCATTTTGGGTGTGTAAAAAATAGTTAAATAATTCATTGTGTTGTTTCTGTGACAGTTTATATTTTTGACAACTGAAATTTAAACATTTTTCTTTTAAAAGATATATCTGCTGTCCTTTTTTTCCCCCCAAAGACCGAAGAGCTAGAGATAAGTAGTACATGACATGTGTATTTGAAATGGGTATTTTGCGGTTTTTTTTTTTTTTGTCCTTTTTGAGACCGGCCGCACTGCGCTCAGCCAGTGAGCGCTGTGAGCGCACCGGTCATCCCTATATAGGATCTGAACCCGCGGCGGGGGCGCAGCTGCACTCCCAGCACCGCACTCTCCCAAGTGCACCACAGGCTCCGCCTTGAAATGGGTATTTTGCGGTTTTTTTTTTTTTGTCCTTTTTGAGACCGGCCGCACCCCGCTCAGCCAGTGAGCGCTGTGAGCGCACCGGTCATCCCTATATAGGATCTGAACCCGCGGCGGGAGCGCAGCTGCACTCCCAGCACCGCACTCTCCCAAGTGCACCACAGGCTCGGCCTTGAAATGGGTATTTGAAAGATTTACACTTTTAATTTGCTTTAATTCTGTGAACACGTGTTGAATGCCATCCTTGTAGCACTGTGGGTGGTGCTAAGAGGTGACAGGGATGACCTGGAACAGGCGTGTGCCCTCCCAGGACTCACAGGGAATCCAGGTAACTGAAATACTACTACCTTGTGAGAAAGCTGTGAGGGCATGCACTGGCAGGAGGAAAGGCGGTGGAGGGGTATTTAGAGTAATGCATCGTAATGAGGGAGCTGTGAGATTTTTATGGTTGGAAGGGACCTCAGAGAGCAGAGTCCAATGCATGTCTTTCATAGAAACATTTCTTTCTTTTTTTTTTCACACTTTTTTTCTATATGATTGTTTATTTAATGTTTAGATAGAAAATTATTTTCTCAACATACAAACAAAGGAAAACATCACAAATTGAATTTACAGTCAATCGGTAAGGAGCAAATTTAACACACAAAGATTAACATCCTTAATGCACAAAGAACTCTTGAAAACGAATTAGAAAAATCTTAACAGAAATTAGGTGAAGAACTTGAGCAGACAAGTCACACAGCCAGAAGAAACACAAGTGGCTAATAAACACATTCTAAGACGTTCATAGAAATGGAAATTAAAACAGTAAAATGACATTTTTCATTTCTCAAACTGAAAAAATATGATACTGTATAAAACTGGTACTATGAGAGAAACAATGTCAAAGTCTTCTAGTATAAATATAAATTAGTAAAATTTTTTGAAGAACAGATTGGATTTATAAATAGAAGTCTTTAAAATGTCTGTACCCTTTCAACCAATTATCCTATGTCTTAAGTCTGTAAGCCAATAATCAAAGAAAAAAAAATTTTTTTAATGTGGAAGGTAGTTATATAAAGGCAGAAAATTGGGAATGAACTCAACGTCCAACAATATGAGAATGGCTATATAAATTATGGACCTCCATAAAATGTAATATAGTGCACTTATTAAGATCATAATTTTGAAGAACATCATAGACAGATTTTCAAGATGCAATGTTAAGTAATAAAAGCAGGACTGCACTAAATATAAGTAGGTATGTTAAACTCCAGATGTACCCCCAAAACAATGACTGAACAAATTTTTTTAATATATATTTTTTTTGCTAAAAGGGAAATTTATTTAATGTAAATGCATACATTAATAAAAAAAAGAAAGATCTCAGACCAACAATCACTTTTGCACCTTAAGAGATTAGAAAATGAAGAGCAAACTAAGCCCAGATCTAGCAAAGGGAGTAAATAATTAAGGATTAGAGCATAGCTAAAAGAAATAGAAAATAGAAAGAAGAAAAAAGATAGAGAAAATCAATGAAACCAAAAGTTGGTACTTTGATGAGATCCACAAAACTGACAAACATTTACGTAGATGGATTAAGAAAAAAGAGAGAAGTCTCAAATACCTAAAATCAGAAATGAAAGAGGAAATATTACAACCAAATTTACAGAAATCAAAAGGGTTATAAAAGAATACTATGAGTAATTGTTGGTCAACAAATTAGATCATCTAGATTAAATGAATAAATTCCTAGAAATATGTCACCTACCAAGACTGAATTATGAAAACATAAAGTTTAAACAGAACTATAGTTGGTAAGATGAATGATTATTGTTTTTCAGTTTCCTGATGCAGGACTCCCTGGAGGATTTCTTGCAGAGCTAGTCGTGTGGTGATGAACTCCCACAGTTTTTGTTTGTCTGGAAAATACACTATTTTCCCCTTGTTTCTGAAGGATAGCCTTGCTGGGTACAGTATTTTTGGCTGGCAGTTTTTCTGTTTGTTTGTTTTTTGTTTTAGTATTTTGAATATATCACATTTTCTCTCTGGCCTGTAGAGTTTCTGTTGAGAAGTCTGTTGTTAGTCTGATAGGGTCTCCCTTATAGGTGGCTTGAGGCTTTTCTCTTGATTCTTTTAAGGTTCTCTCTTTATCTTTGAGCTTTGCCAGTTTGACTGTAATGTGTCTTGAAGAGGATCTTTTTGGGTTGAATATGTTTGGGGACCTTTGAGCCTCCTGGATCTGAATGTCTCTGTCTCTCCCTATACCTGGGAAGTTTTTGGTTACTATTTCATTGAATAAGTTTTCCATGTCTTTTCCTTTCTTCTCCCCTTCTGGAACACCCAGGGTTTAAATGTTTGTGCTTGTAAGGTTGTCTGCCAGCTCTCTTAGATTTTCTTCATTTAAAAAAATTTTTTCCTTTTTTTTTGTCTCCTAGGTTATTTCAGAAATACCATCTTCAAGATCAGAAATTCTTTCTTCTGCTTGGTCTAGCCTGCTACTTAAGCTCTCAATTGTGTTTTTTTATTTCATTGAGTGAATCTTTCAGTTCCATGAGTTCTGCCACATTGTTTTTCAAGGTATTAATCTCCTTGTAAATTTCCTCCTTCACATTCTGGATATTTTTTCTCATTTCATTATGTTGCCTAACCAAGACTTCTCATATCTCTTCAAGTTTCCTTAAGATTGTTGCTCAGAATTCCTGTTCAGTCATTTCAAGGGTTTCCTGCTCTGTTCGGTCTGGTATTTGAGAACAACTGTATTCTTTTGGTGCTGTCATATTTTCTTGGATTTTTGTGTTTCTAGTATCTCTACGTTGATGTCTGGTCATCTGGTAGAGCAGTTGCTTCATAGAAACATTTCTAAATGAGGCCTCTGAGCCTCTGGCACCAAGACCTGGGAGTTGGCATCTAGCCCTTCCCAATGGAAGAGTATCCAGATCACATTTGCAGAGTCTGAGAGCTCATGGTGGGGTAAGGAGTTTTTTTCTGCCATAGGAGAGGAAGGTCCTGGGGCATCCCAACCCGTTTGATGTGGCCTAAGGCTGTTAGATGTTTGAGACTGTGAAACCCCAGCCTTGTTGAACCCTAGGTTGTGGCTGTGGTAGCCACGAGGGAGGTAGTGATACTGCCACAAGTGTAAACCACTTGCAAGTTCTCTGGGCCTGTGTCCTGCTTGGGAGGGGGCTAGCCTTCCTTGGCTCTAGCTGCCTGCTCACCTAGGACAGGTAGACAGGTTACCCAGAGTGCAGCTGTGGGTAGCTTTGTTGCTTCATGGAAGCCCCATCATCCACCTCTGGGGAGCATAGTCTGTGCCGCCTGGAAGGTCATGTGTGGATGACTGATGGCTGGCCTGCTGTCCTTAGGAGCTTTTCCATCTGAAACTTGATATTCTGTGTTGCACGGGTGCTTGTGCAGGTCACTGTCCTTTTCTCTCCCTCCACATTTCATTACTCTACCCCTTTGTCCCATCCTTTAATAGATTCCCATAGAAAAAGGCAAGGATAACTCAAGCTGCAGTCAGATAGTAACTCACTTTCTGTTAAGAGACAATGTTCTGAGCATTTTATACATGATTGCTCATTTAATTGTCACAGCAACCCTGTGAGATGAATGCTGTTATGATAGCCATTTTCCAGATGAGAAAACTGAGATATAGAAAGATGTATCAGTTTGCCCAGAGTTTCCTGGGCCTCAAACTGTGGCTCTCTGGCACTGGGGTCCAGCCCTTACCCAACATAGGGTGGCTTTTGTAGTCCTTAAGCAAGAGGCTCTTTGAGTGCCCTGCATAAACCTTGCCCACAGGCGTTCTTGGGCCACTTTGGTACACTGTTGTATTTGCTTTGGTTAACCAAACCAAACCAAAGATTTAAAAAAATTGTTGTTCACATTTAAAAATGTGCAGATTCCACCCAAACTGGGATTTGGCAGATGCCTAATGGTTAGTGGCTGGGCCACAGTTCAGCCTTCTTCCCCACTGTGACCTGGGACCTGATTTATTTTTTAGTGGTACTGCCAGCTTTGCCTGATAGCTGCAAGTCACTGTGGCCCTGAGCATGTGTGTGCTGGGAGCAGGAATGGGAAGGGGAGGCAGGTTGAGCCACCCTTTACACTGATGTTCTTTTATGGGCAAAAGGGCCATTTATAATGAACATTTATTGAGTGTGTCCAGTGGAATTTCTTTTTGAGCTCAGTCTAAGGGAATGATTTCAAATACCTCTGCCTGCTGTAATGAAATTTAATAAGCCAAAAAAAAGTTCATACTTCCTTAGATAAATTTTAAAAAGTGAACTGGGCCACTTAAGTTTGTTTCCACAAAGCTCTTATAGGCTCTGGGAAGAAAAATGGTGTTAGTTGCATATTTGTGTGTTATAAATTTCTTGATTCATCAACTTTAGACATTCTACATCTCTGAATAACATTCCAGCCCTGTCCCCACTTTCAATTTTTTTTCCCTTCACAATTTAAAAATTTTTACATTATTATTTTTGTCTCCCAAGGATTGCCAGGTTACCTATAAACATTCTTAAACCTCCATTACCTTTCCTAACAACTCTATTTATTGACTCCTTTCTGTCCACTCCCCACTTCTGTCAGCTGAACCATTTGCTTTTACAGTGTCAAGGCTGAGGCATCTTCTACCTCTTCTTCGGTAACCATCATCTAGCTTTAGATTTTAGATCACATTATTAAGGTCAAGGCTATGAAGTAATGTACAATGTAGAACCATGTAGTGTATGAGGATCATATTTCTTCTCAGGTCCAATGTCAAAACACCTTTACAATTTGAAGAACAGTATTCTTAGCATAAAGGTAAAATGGAATCACTTTTCTTAAATTACTCTATAAATTACTCAAAATCATGTCATGTTTTTGTTTGCTTGATATTTAGATAATTGTATTTTTGTAAGGTTTTTGGATTCTCCTGGAGTTTCCAATTACCTTTTTTTTTTCTTGCTGGGAGAAAAAAAGTATGCCTCGGTCAGCTGGCAGCAGTGCCCTCCAGCTTCCTGCTTATTTTGTTCATTGTATGGAATCTACCCCATTACTCTCCTTGAAGATCTAGTGGAATCCATTGATGTCTTATTTTAATTTCGATCAATTGTTTCTAAGCTCGATGTATGGCAGTCACCATCTAGGTGTTTTTCTTTTTGCTAGATTTCTGGGACTAGTTCAATTTTTTCTTAGATCCCCTACTGTGTTTTTGGTTGGTTTTCCCCTGGTTTTCTTGTAGTATTTACTGAAGTAATTTCTTCTGGAAGAGTGTGTGGACGGTAATATCTTGACCCCTTGTATGTCTGAAATGGTTCGTATTTTGCCCTTAATTCTGATTGATAATTTAGCTGAATTTTCTAAGTTAAAAATAATTTCCCCTCAAACTTTAAAGGTGTTGCTTCATTGTCTTCTAGCCTCAAGTCTACTAATAGAGAGTCATGCGTCCCCTGTAGTGCACCTGCCCTTCATCTCTGCGACCTATTTGTCTTAGCTATGGGGAAATTTCTCAGTGATGGGTCCAAGTCTGGTTTTTCATTTGTCCTTCTTGGCACTTGGTAGCCTCTTTCAGTTTGAAAGCTGGTATCTCTTTTCATTCTAGGACATTTTCCTCTGCTAGTTATTTTGGTAATTCTTCTTTTTCCCCCATTTTCTCTGTTTTCTCAGAACTGTAATTAATTGGCAGTTGGATTTTTTAGCTTGTTTGCCTCTCTTGTTTTCACCCTCATATTTCCCAACAGGAGTTGCTCTATATTCTGGACATTTTTTTATTCCATATTTTTATTTGTACAATTATTTTTAATTTTTAAGAGCTCTTCTCTTTCCCTTGTCTATTCCTTTTTATAGTAGTATGTTATTGTTTTCTAGATGCAATTGCTCTGTAGTCTGTCTACAGATATTAACTGGAGATTGTTTTTTAGGGTTCTGTTCCCTGAATTGTCTCTTTCCCCTGGGGCAAGTAGGGTTGAATAGGGGGATAGAGAGGGCTGGGGACCAGAGGGACTAGAAACCAGCAATTACAAGTGCTTTGATGGAGTGATGAGCAGGATCAGAGCAAGGGCCACCAAGGTTAGCTTAAGCCATTTGGAGAAGAGTCCCCCAAAGACCTGAGACTGAGTTTTGAAAGACAAGTAGAAATTGGTCGGCAAACAAAGCAGGGGAAGGGCATTCCAGGCAGAGGGGAGACCATGTATGAAAACACAGATGAGTGAACCAGGGTGGTCCAATTGTAGATGAACTGAGGGCTTAATGTGACCTGAGTTTCCAGGGCCTACTTGAGAGGTTGTGGTGGGGATGAGCTGACCGAGTAGACAGGTGAGCAAGGGCCATAACAGACAAGCACTCATGAGTCATGGAGAACCTGTGAAGGCAGGCGCACATACAGGAGGAGGACACAGCCAGGTCTGCATGTTAGACACTGTCCTGGCAGTCAGCTGGAGGATGGAAGGGATGGCCAGCCATTGGGACTATGCTAATGGCCTAAGTATGACACGACACATGGTGGGCATGGGAGGGGTGGGGAAAGAGTATGAAGCATATGCAGGGGCCAGAGTGGAGAGGAGATGGGGGCTGAATTGGACATGAGGAGTCAAGTATGCCAGCAGGTCTGGCCTCGGGGACTGTGTGACTTGAATTCATCTAGGGAGTTAAGAAGGCGGATGCCTCCTCTGTTCCCATCAGCAGAGATATTTCTTTAAATATACAACTGGCCCTTATCTACCCTTTACTCACTCCAGCTGCGGTCGTGGATTGACTTGCCTCATTCGGGAGTTTGAGAGCAAGACCTCAGTTTTTGTAGACCTGTCCTGCCCTGCTCCCCTCCCCCTTCCCCAGAGAGCAGGTGTCGAGGGCTGGCCCCAGGAAAAGCTCCTTCCATGAGGACGCCTCCCTGTTCGGAGCTCCCAGGACTGTGTGGGCAAGTGCATCTAAGGCTGGACCACGGTATTATCAAGACCTTCTGCTAATAGACCCTCAGCCACTTCCTCCAGCCTGGCGTGCAGCAGTGAGAAGGGTAACATTGTGGCCTCTATCTGCTGCTCCTTGGTTTATTTCTCAATTTGTACAAAAGCCAGGTGGGGTGCCTCAAAAACCTCAATACGGGGACCATCGACAGAGGGGATGTGGCTCATATTTAAAATATGTGAGGCCCCCTCCCCACTCCTGTGAGGACATGGCTTTTCTAGATTATTACAGGGTTTGGAGCAAGGGGAGTTCTGCTTGCATCATAGGTAATTCCCTCTGTGTCAGGCTTGACATGAGTTTGCAGAGGCTGTGGCTGGAGCAGGAAGAGGTAAATTGAGGCTTAGGCACTCCCTGCTTCTGTGGAGCCACATTTGTTTGCCGTTCAGCAGACTCAGTGGTAAGGAGGTCTTGTCTTGGGTCTGACCTCTAAGTCCTTGGGAATGTCAACTTTAAGAGGACAGGATCTGTGCCCTCTTGGTCACCATTGTCCCTTCTGGATTTAAGAACAAGGCCTAGTACTTGGTACTCAGTGGGTGAATGGATGGATAGATGAATGGATGGATGGATGGATGTAGAGATGAAGAGAAGGCTTCTCTGGTGGAGAATAAATCAGTCCAAATCACAGCTCTGCGGACATTGGATGTGGGTTATTCGGTGACATTTTAAACGTGCCCAGGAATCCTGAAATGAATTTTTTTTTTTAATGGATGTGGGTTATTCGGTGACATTTTAAACGTGCCCAGGAATCCTGAAATGAATTTTTTTTGTTTTTTAAAAAAGCAAACATTTTTCATTTCTTATGCATATACCCAGACCTTTGTCTCATAACTTTGGGACTTGCATGTGCCAGGGTGTTTTCAGTCTAGGCAGGCATATAAATGGGCAGAGACGATTTGTTTGTATTTCCTGCAGTGCTCACTTGCTCCCTGGCTCGCCTTGCGGATTGCTCCTGGGTGAGCCCCCTGGGTCTGACGGCACTATTGGCACCGTCGGTGTTACTGGAGTGCTATTCTGGGCAGATGACGCACAGGTCTGGGGATGGTCTACCATTCTCTAAAGACAGCTGTGTAATAGGATTAAAGCTTCAGAGAGCAGCCTTGGCCCACATTACGGAGCAGTTGGGTTAAGGGGAATTCTATCTGGGTGAGAGAAATTGATCTCACACTCCAGCAATACAGACTGGCTGCCATTCCTCAAACAGCCACACCTTGTCACCTCTGGACTCTGCCTGCTAGTGACTTTCCCCATCCCTTCCTCTCTTATTCACTGATTCTAAGTGTAGATGTCATTTCCCCGGAAACCTGCCCTCATGGCTGCACTCCCCACACAACGCTCTCCTAGTGCCCAGCTTGTTCCTGCCGCAGGGTTGACTGTCTGCCTCTGCTCCACCAGCTGCGAGAGGGCGGGGACTTCACAGTGCCAGGCATGTGGGAGGCCCTCAGTAGATACCTATGAGCTGAAGTCAGCCCTGTGCCCAGCCCACCACGAGCATCTTTGATCTAACGAGGTCCAGAGGGAACGCGCTGCCATGTACTGACAATCTCCACTGGGCTGGCTCTGGACACCCTGGGTGTGTGTCCTTGTTCAGTGCTCACAGCGGTGCCACAGGACTCCTGCTTTACAGCTGAGGAGACAGAGGCTCCCAGGACGAGGCGGCTTGGCAGGGGCAACACCTTGCGTGGGGAGGGCAGTGCTGTGCCCAACCCATCCCTGAGTGACTGGCGGGTCCCCACAAAACTCCTCTTGTCAAAGACACTTTGTTTTGAGGCTGCACTGGAGAAGAAGTGCTGGACATGTTGGGACCTCAAAATGCAGCATCTTAGATTTCTGGAAACTTCCATGCTTCTTGCTTGGGTAACTGTACTTCCTCTGATCTTTGGGCCAACCTGGCCCATGAGACATTCTGAGAATTTGGTCCTGTTCATCTTCAGGGTCATGTGGACAATCAAGACCCAAACTTGATTTTTGTTTCCAGGGATATCCCAAGTCAGGTAGTCAGGGTGATTGGCATTAGCTCCAGAGTGACCCTGTTGGGTCGTGTGTTCTTTATTAACTTTCATCTAGCAAGAATGTTGGAGTGAAATGACTTTTTAAAAATATTTGCATATCTCATTTCTTTGTCTAATTAGTGTTGTGAGAATGATGTCCCAGTTTTCATGCCTGAATAAATAGCTCATGGCATAAGACGCTAAGGGCTGGATCTCTGCAGCCCTCGCCCTTTCCTGTGTTTGCCGTCTTTCCCAAGCTTTGTTTTAATTTATGCTCCTGACTTTTCTTTGAAAAACATTGATCTTGTCAGCCAAATGATACCTTTTATTGCCATGAAATACCTCTTCAATTTAGAGGACACCCTTGTCAGTGTTGCAGCATAATTCTGAGCATCAAATCACTAGAGATACTTAATACAAAATATATACTCCATTTTCAAAGTAAGTGGAATTTAAAAAAGGAGTGGGAGGTAGACTTAGTTTAAGTATGGTCTTTCCTCTGACGTGACCCCACCTTTGCATCTGACCTTACAAATCCTCAGGATTATTTACTACAGTTGGACTAAAGGCATAAAAGCATTGTAAGTCTTGGAGAATAAAATATAGATATAAGTCCCCTAATGGGTTTTCAGTCCTACTGGAAAAGTGGAGTTTAGATCTGAGATGATTCTGCACCAGTATCTGTGCCCTGGAAGTGCACAAGAGCTTGTGACCAGTCAAGGCTGACTTGGCCACGATACTGAAGTTAGAACTCAGCCTGACCTGACCTGATCTGTAGGGCAGGTGTTAAGAGGACAGGCTGCCTTCGAGAAGTGCCGTTTTCAGAGCACTGGAGAGGATCATTCCACTCAGTGCCTTGAGTACTGTTCATTTCTGGGCTTCATTTTTAAAAAGAGACCCAGACAAATGGAGCCAGTCTGGAGATGATACCCAGCGTGGTGAAGGGATTTGACAGCATGCCATCTAGGAACTGCTGGGACCTCTGGGGGTATTTATCTGGGAAAAGAGAAGATCTTAGGGAGGAGAAACATGATAGCAACTTTCCAGTAGACTGGGGCAGGTGGAGGCAGCTGAGTAGGTGGTTTGGACCAGATAATGAGGGACTTTGTTGCTTTGCTAAAGACTGCATTTTATTCTGTTGGCAATGGGGAGCTGCTCGTGGTTTCTAAGGAGGGAAGTAATGAGATCTCCTTGTGGTTCAGGGAACACCTTAGTTAGACATGGAGAGCACAGAGAAGGAGCAAGTCTAGGGAGGGAGGTGTGAGTTTGGGGAGGTGTCAGGCAGAGGGGCAGAGGTCTGGGAGGTATTGGCTACAGCTGGGGGAGTAGGTGATTAGTGCGGGAAGAGGGAGCTGTGAAGTACTCTGGGCAAAACCTGCATTTAAAGGAAAAGCCAAAGTGGAGGATGGGGAATGTAAGAGATGAGTAGAAGTGGGAGGAAAACCAGAAGATCAGAGCTCCACAGAAGCCAAGAGGAGAGAATTTCGAGAAGGAGTGTGTGCTCAATAATCCTACAGTGATCATCCCCATTTGCTGAATGATGCTCATTGGTTCAATGTCAGACTAAGTGCTCTACATACATCATTTCCTTCAGTTCCTACAGGAGTTCCACAAGGGAGGCACTGATATTGATATTCTGCAGATAAGGGACTGAGGATGAGAGTGTTGGGCATCTTGGGAGACAGTGGAGGACAGAATGTGGGCTTTGGGGTGAGACAGGCAGGTTGGAGCTTCACCTCTGCTCATCAGCTGTGTGATCTTGTGCAAACTACTTAACCTTTCCAAGCCCCAGGTTTGTCTCCTCTAAACTAAATACGATGGCTCCATCTCCTGAGGAGGTTGATGGGAACCTGTGAGCTATTGTAAACTGTAAGTGAAGCCCTCATGCTGTGCCTGACACTCAGGAGTCCTCCATGGACGTTAGTGTTAGTTGGTTATTTCTCAATGTCCCCTAGCTGGTAAGAGGCAGAATGAGATTTGAACTCAGGTCCGTGCCCATGCCTTCAACCAAGGGACGTTCCATGGGACAGGACTTTGAATGCTTGTTGGGTTGAGGAATGGTGTTTTAGAGGTAGTGACCTGAGCATGTGTGAGCCCAGAGGGGAAAGGAAGTCGACAGGGAGAGATTAGTGCTGCCAGTGAGAGGGATGTTGATCCAAAGGAAGGTCACAGGGAGACACAGGACATGACATTAAACGCAGGTGGGAGGTTGATCTAGAAACCAAAGCAGGTATTTCCTCCTGGAGACAGGAGGAACAGGAAGTGTGAAGAGAGGGTTAGAGAGATACAGAGGAATTTTCAAGCAGGGGCGAGAAAGGTGAGGGCATCACAACATATGATTTCTACCCTCTCAGGAATGCAGAGGTCAGGTCAAGGTCTGAGGAGAGGGAGCTGGGGTGGGGGTGGAAACTTAGGAAGAAGAGGCTCGGTCCCCATAGCCACTGAAGACGAGAGGGTGGGGAGGAGAGAGGCAAGAAGAGGACTTACGGGACTGTTGAACACCTGGACTGGCATGGTGTGCCTTGGTCTAACTTGTATTTGCGGCAGCACCAGGCCATGTGAAGAGGTGTTTTGTACCTGGGGACAGTGGTAGGGAAACGGGATGGTTGGGTTGGCCTAGATTTGGAAATTCACCAATTGGGTTGCAGAAGGACAGAGCCAGTGAGGTAACAGTGAGGTGACAGCTGTGGGGAGGCGTGAATCAAGGGAGCCCAGGAGATGAGTGTGGGAGGAGGGGAGCCTGTGGTCGGAGGGAAAACTCCCCCTTCACTGTTGTTGGATATCTAGGGTATGGTTAGGAATTTCCAATGTATAATATATGAGTATATGATCCCCTTTTGTATCTCAAGTCCCAGCAAATATGAGGCCTCTTGTATGGAAAACTTCATGGCAAGAATGGCTGTCATACCTCATAAGCTGGATTTTACCCTAACTGTGACCACCAGCACAATCTATCAAAGCTGGGCCCTCAAAATGTCTGATCTCATGATCCTGTGGTAGGGGATACCATGCCCTTCCCCATTTCCATGTCATTCTGTCCTGGATGTTGAAGGGGTGTAAGTGAAAGATTTACAAGGATGAGATCTCTCTTGAGGGGCCGTCCAAAATACTTTCCCTCCTCTTTCTCACCTATTTGTGCTAGTTTCTGTTCATTAAGTAAAGTGCCAGCAGATC
>NW_007736618.1:17884-19931 GCF_000696425.1 Galeopterus variegatus
CCCTCCTCTTTCTCACCTATTTGTGCTAGTTTCTGTTCATTAAGTAAAGTGCCAGCAGATCAGAAGATGACTTAAGGATGGAGCCCTCAAACAGGCTTGCCTGGGTCCACAGAGGGCCTGGACCACCGTATGCACCTGGGTGGAGGGAGACCGACCCCTCTATGGGTGTGGCTCACAATCTGATGGCTTTGAAGCTAAGTAGGACTTTTGCTGAGACCTCTGGGGCTGAGCAGGTTCTCTGTACACCTCTTTACCTGCCCCGTGTCAGGTAGTTGCTAAGTTAAAGTGGCTAAGGTAGTATTTTTCAAGTTTCTCCAGTCTGAAGTTACTCCTTTCCCCTGCTTTTCATATGAGCAGCCCACACTTAACACGTGGGGAGTTATGCTCCACCTTGGGTGCTTTTGGTGGTATATCTAAAAACTTATCACAAACCCAGGGTCATGTAGGTTTTCTCCTATGTTTTCTTCTAATTGTTTTACGGTTTTGATTTTTACATTTAGGTTCGTGATCTATTTTTAGTTAGTTTTGCTTAAGGTGTAAGGTATGTGTCTAGGTTCTTTTTTCTTTTCTTTTTTTTTTTTTGCATTTAGACATCCAACTCTTCACTGCCATTCATTGGAAAGACTATCCTGTTTTAGTCTAATTGCTTTTGTGCCTTTGTCAAAACTCAGTTGACATCATCTGTGTGGAGCTATGTCTGGGTTCTCTCTTCTGTTGCATTGACCTACATGTATATTCTGTCTCTAATGTGCTGTATTGATTGTTGTAATCTTGAAATAAGACAGTTTGAGTCCTTCAGGTTTATTCTTCTTCAGTGTTGTTTTGGCTATTCCAGATCTTTTGCATTTTCATATAAATTTTAGAATCAGCTTGTCAATATCCATAAAACAACTTGGTGGGAACTTGATTTGGATTGTGCCAGGATCCAAAGAATTGACCTCTTAACAACATTAAGCTTACTAATACACGAATACAGGATATTTATTTATTTATATCTTCTTTGATGTTCACTTTCTAAATCTTTTTTTCTCTCCCTTTTGGATAATTTATATTAATCTATCTTCAAGCTCACTGACTTTTATTCTTTGTCATCTCTATTCTGCTATTAAGCCTGTCCAGCGAACTTTTATTTTCGGATATGGTATTTTTCCATTCTAAAATTTTTGCTTGTTTCTTGTTTTTATTTTCCATCTCTCTGCTGAGACTCCCAATATTTTCATTAATGACAGCATGTTTTCCTTGACCTCATGGAGTATGGTAACAGTGTGTTCTTGAAAGTCCTTATCTGACAGTTCCAACATCTAGATTACCTTAGGGTAGGCACTTACTGTCTTCTCTTGGGAATAGGTTACATTTTCCTGGTTCTTTGTAAATGAGTAACTTTTAATTATGACCCCGACATTATGATTGTTATGTTTTGTAGACTCTGAGTTATGTTACATTCTTCTGAACAAAGTTGAAGATTTGCTTTAGCAAGCAATTGTCCCGGACTCAGGCTGACCTCGAGCTTTGCCTCATCTTCTGTGGGTTCAAGTCTCGGTTCAATTCTTTAAGCCTTTGCTGTACTGCTTTGAGTTTGTCCCACCTGTGCTGGTTTGGTGGTCAGCCTGAGACTCACCCCGAGTGCATGTGCAGAATGAGGGGGTCCTCTTTGTCTCCTCTCCTGGGGTTTCTCCTCAGTCTCCGGTGACTGGGTTGCCTTTGCTTTTTTTCCTGGTTCTTCCAGGCAGAAAGACAACAGGTTTTCTCTCAGAGCTTAGCCACCCATTCTGCACTGTGGCCTGTCTTTTCAGGATAAAACACAAGGAAAAAACCAAGAAAAAAGAAAAAAAACCCAAAGAAAAAACCAAACCAGGAAGTTCATCCTTTGTCAGTCACTACTTAATATTTGACTTCCCTCTACAATCTGTCTGCTGGTTTCTATTCCAGAATCCTCTGTAGTCATTTTATTATTTTTTCCCATATTTTTCCCAGAGTTTATAGTTGTTTTTTTTTTTTTTTTGTCTTTTTTCCGTGTCTGGCAATGGATCGCAACCCTCAGTGTTGC
>NW_007736618.1:21027-22435 GCF_000696425.1 Galeopterus variegatus
GCTTCCCAAGCGGCGCACTATCCAGTGCGCCACCGGGCCGGCCCAGAGTTTATAGTTTTTACCGGTGGGATGGTCAGTCTGTAGGGCGCTCACACTGCCGTACCAGAGGCGGACTTCTGCCTGTTTTTTTCACCGAATACTATTTCTTGGAGATCTTTCTGAAAATTAGTATGTAGACAGCATCATCAACTTTTTTAGTAGTGCATAGCAGGCCACTATAACCAGACCCCTCCTGGTAGACATTTATATTGTTTCCATAGCTTTGCTTTTAGAGAAAGGCTGCATCAAATGTCCCTGTACCCGATATAATGCTTTGAGGCTTTGGTAGATAGATATCCTGGGTCCCCAGCCACAGGGGAGGTTTTTCTTGGAATCCTGAAAAATATTTATTTTCTTGAGAGCAGCTGTGTGCGGTTTCTGCCTCCCTCTGTGGTCGAGTGAAGGTCTGAGCCATGTTTCTGGGCATGTCCAGTACAGGAAGGTGTGGAGGAGAGGAGAGAGAATGAGGGGTGCTGAATATTCGGAAGTCCTAGCAATTGCTCCAGAGCACTCAGTTGAGAGGACTTAGGCAAGCCTGGTGCACAAGAACAGTGACAGCCCCAGTAGCCCCCACAGACCTGGGTGATTTTATTTAATTGCCTGTTTCCAAATTGGTTATTTATTCACAAAGAAAAAAAGATGTCTTTGCACAAAAAATATCGCACACTAAAGGAAGGGTTAAAGGCCAAGATGAACCTTTCAGAAGCATCTCTGAGTGTCCCCTCCTTGTTCACACACCTTCAGCATCTCTGAATTGTCCCCAGGATCAAGTTCCCAATGTTTAGTATTGTACTCAAGACCCTCAATATTCGAATCCCAAATATCCTCAGGTATTCAGACACCTTCGAGCTGTGTGACCTTAGTGAAGACAGCATGCTTTTTGAATCTGCATCTCCTCATTCACAGAATGGGAAATAGTAATGCTTCCTGCTCTGAGGTGTTGATAGGCTTACATGAAGTGATGTTTCTGCAGCACTGGGCACAATAGTTGACATGCAGAAAGTGCTTTTTGGATGCCACCCATGGGTGTACTATTGCCCAAATGTCCTGCCTGACTTAGATCCTAATCTGAACCCTGTATTTCAGGTGCATTAAATTGTCGGTGTCTACACAGAGATAACACAACACTTACAGCTTTATTGTTGGTGGCCATTGAACCATAGCAGTGTGGTGTCCACACTGATGTTAGAAACATGTTGGATTAAAGTTTGAAGACATCCAGGCATTCTTCCAAGATTTGGGCATATTGTTTTGATTTTTTCCATCTTCGTTTTATTTTATTTTTTTATAAAATTTTTTTTTGGAATTTTTAATTTATTTATTATTGTTATTTTTTGTAGATTCTAAGATGTTGTGGAGCAGTTGGGGG
>NW_007736618.1:23268-34783 GCF_000696425.1 Galeopterus variegatus
AGGCCCGTGGCACCCCCCTCACTCTGGCAGGGGAGCCTGGGGTGCTTCCAGTGGTGGCCGGATGGTTGTCGCTGGGCTGGATGTGGATGTTGGGGGAGTGTGGTCCCCCCTGCCCCAGCTCGGGAGCCCAGGATGCTTCCTGCGGTGGCTGGGTGGTCATCATGGGGCTGGCTGCAGATGTCAGGGGGGTATGGCTGAGGCCCTCAGTCCTCCGCCCTCCCCAGCTTGAGAGCCCAGGGGGCTTCCATTCCTTCTAGCTTTTATAGGTGTTCTTTGGTGATGTGAGACCTCTACTAGTTAATATCAAACTTTGTCTCTGATCTGTGTGTATTTTGTTTTTTCTTTCAGTTCTGTGTTGGATTACTCGCTATTCCCACGACTTAAACTCTGCACTGTAACTAATTTGTTGTCATTTGCTTACTTCTATACTGGGGGAACTTCCTGTGGGGACCAGCACTTGAGCCACTTGAGCCCTGTGATTGAGCTAAATAGCTGCTTTGCTGCTGATTCCCTGGGGAACGCTTTTTGTGCAGCTCAGGTTATGATAGTTGATTTTGTATGTATTTCCAGGTCTTATGAGGTCCGGTACACCTGGATTGTGTGGAAACTCTGGTCCAGGCCTGAGTCTTTTCAGCAAACTGCATCTTGTGCAGTTCTATATTCCTGACTGGTCTCCACTGACTGGTCCTGCGCTGACTGGAGGCAGATCAGCTCTCCATGCTGTGTCCCAATGCTCTCCTGGTGGGCCTGTTTCCTCCACTGCCCATGTTCCAAACACTTCCCATGGGACAGGCCATGTGCTGGTCCCTTGTGATAACTCACTGGCCACTTGTCTGTGGCTTCTCGCTCTCATGTGGATCCACAGGAACCCTATTAGTAGTCTTGCTGGCCTGGGGGCCACCAAGACCCTCTTCTCCTCTGCTGCATCCAAGCAACTTCATAGGAAGGGGCAGCTTTTGCCAGCTCCTGCTCCGTGTGCTCACCAGGGCCACGCTTGAAGTGGCAGGGGCTCAAAACGGTCAAGCAGTCCTTTCTTTTTCTCATTGTGTCTTCTCCCTCCTTCATGAACTCCATAGGTCTCTCCTCCTCTTCCCCTGAGCTCTAGCAGCCCCAGCTTGGCTGTTGTTACTCTTTAATAGTTGTAAATTGGTTGATTGTGGGAGAGAGTGATGCTGGGGACCGTCTATTCCACCATCTTGATCAGAAGTTCCCCTCTTTTCCCTCTTGACTTCTTTTTCCTTTTTTTAATACAGCAGTTAGGATCTTTGGTGTGCACTTCATCTCAGTCCCATCTCAGGTGTTGGAAAAGCTTTTCCCATAGCTTAATGCTCTGCGTGGATGTTGCTTCTTCTCTGTGGTGGTGGAAGGGAGCCAGGGCAGTTGGGGGGCCCCTGGAGTCTTGGCTTCATCACGTGGCACTGAGAGTCTTGGAAGCGTTTTCAGCTGGAATCAGTGAGATCAGCTCTGAGTTTTCAGCTGGAGGAAGGCTGCCCCTTAAGACGCTCCTGCTGTACTTCCTGTGAAGGAAGATGGAACCTTCAAGGAGGCATTGATTGGGTTAATGGGGAGTGACAGGGTCCAGAGCAACTCAGGTGGAGGTGTTGATGAACCCTAGAGAGCAGTTGGGCATGTGTGCTGAGGATGGGGACAGTCACCTGCTTCACTTTTTTATGTGGTTGTAACTTCAGGGTGGAAATGCTTATGTCTTATGTTCTGGCTTCTTCATATTACATCATAAGCTTGTGTCTCATGCTGCTGTGTGAACTTCTTTTTTTTTTCAAAAAAATTTTTATTGAATCAAAATTGATTATACATATTTTGGGGTTAAATGTTGAGATATGTTGATCAAATCAATATTACTAACATATATATTGTTACAAATTGTAATTATTCTTTATGCCCCATGTCCAATTTCTCCCATCCCCCTCTCCCTTCTCCCTCTCCCCTCCCCCCTCTAATTACCCTAGATTTCTTCTTTCCTTCTGAAAGAATAATGGTTACTTTGTTTATTTGTTGCCTAGATGATCTGTCCAATGCTGAGAGGTCTGAGCAGGTCCCCCAATATTATCATAGAGCAGATGTTTCTTCTGTCACTCTGGAGTGGGCTTTGTGGAGAGAGACAGCCTCTTATTTTCTTTATCTCTGCTGGTGATTCTCCTTGTGTCAATGTACTCCAGTGGCTGGCAGACCATCTGTGTGCTGGTTGTGACATCTAGCCACTTTCGCAGCAGCCATGGTTATTGTGGTGGCTGTGGTGGGCCACCCACATAGAGGTGATGTTTTTGGCATGCTCCTTGGTGCTGGTGGTGTGCCTAGTTGTGGGAGGGGGGTCTGGTCCCTGGCTCCATGCCTTGGGTCCCCAGGTGGGCACCAAGGTGCTGGCACAGTGTGCCAGATTGTGGAGGATGGTCCAGTCCCCAGCTCCATGTTTCTGGTTCCTGGGCAGGTCCTGAGGCATTGGCATCATGTGCCTGGTTGTGGGAGGGAGTTCCAGTCCCCTTCACCATGCATCAGGTCCCTGGGCAGGCCCTGAGGCGCTGGTGGTGTTTCTGAGCTGGAACTAACTTTTTGTCCTTTGCTTACTTCTAAAATGGGGGAACTTCCTTTTGAGACCAGTACTTGAGCTCTGTGGTCCTATGCAGATTGGGATGCAGATCAGCTGTCCTTGCTATGCCCCAGTGTTCCCCCAGTGGGCCTATCTCCCCCACCACCTGTGCTGCAAACACTTCCCATGGGACAGGCCGTGTATTGGTCTGTTGCGATGACTCACTGGTCTCTGAGTGGCTCCTTTTTTTCAGTTGTTGTGGCTTCTTGATCCTATGTGGGTCCATGGGAACCCTATTAGTGGTCTTTCTGGCCACCACCTGGGGACCACCAAGGCCCTCTTCTCCCCTGCCACCTCCAAGCTACTTCATCTGAAGGGCACAGCTGTGGCTTTTGCCAGCTCATGCTCCATGTGCTCAGCAGCTCCAGCCTTAAACTGGTCAGAGTGGTTTTTTTCTTTCTCTCATCGTGGCTTCTCCCACCTTCATGAACTCTGTAGGTCTCTCCTCCTCTTCCCCTGAGCTCTAGCGGCCCCAGCTTGGCTGTTGTTGCTTTTTTATATAGTTGTAAATTGGTTGATTGGTGGGAGACAGTGATGCTGGGGACCATCTATTCTGCCATCTTGACCAGAACTCTGAACTTCTTAAGTGTCATTTTTAATTGACTTAATTCTTCTCCTATTATTAGTAGATATTTACATTATTTCAATTTTTATCTTTGTACATAGCACTTTAGTGTGTATCTTGAATATTTTTTCTTTTAGATCATTTCCTTAGGGACAATCTAAAGGTATCAATACTGTTAGGACTGCTTAATACATTTTGTCAAATTGTTTTCCAAAAGAGCTATACTGATTTGTTATGCCATCAGTAGTCTGTGAATGGGCTCCTTCTACTTGTTGGCATTTGCTATCACCACGCTGTTTTTTCTATGTCAAATATCTATAAATATCCGCAGTGACTAACGGATGCTGAGTGTTCATTTTGTGCTACAACAGTGCTGAGCACTTTGTATGCTTCATCTCATCCAGCCTTCTCAACAAGTCTGTGAGTGAGGTACAATTGTAATCCCCAAGTTAGAATGGGAAAACTGAGGCACAGAGAAGTTGAGTCATTTGCCCAAGGTCACATGGTTAGGAAATGGTGGACCTGGAGTTGAATTAAGGTAGGTTCTTTGGGGAGCTCTTATCATAGGTAATCACCAACTTGTACCGTCTCAATGTTTAAATGTCCATTTTGGAGGTTTTTGGTGAAGTTGAGTATTTTCCCATATGTTTGATACTTGTATTTCCTTGTTTAGTGACCTTTCTTTTATGTCCTTTATAGTTTTTTATTTGCTAAACTCTTCACATCCCATCCTTACCCCAGTTTGGAGTATCAGTGCATCACAGTGTAAATATCATCCACTCCAGGTGGTGGGTTTTTGTTGGGTTAAGGTGGCAGTTAGCACTGGGGTCACGTCTTACTGATAGCCATGGAGTGTGCTCATCCCCCTGACCTGTGTCACTTGCACTGGGTTACTCCATGGGAAGTTGGCTCTTTCTCTTCAGAGGAAGAGAGAACACCTTGAGGAATTGTCCTAGAGATATTCTGAAGACTCAGAATGTTCCTTCTGTCACCTGATGAGGTGGTGACAGGTCATGGCAGTGTCTGTAAACTAGCAAAGGTGCTTTTTCTCCCGTGCCTTTATAAGGCGGTCACTTCTTTTCTATGTCACAATGATCAGACTTCCATAGGACTCTCTCTGTCTAGTGGTGTCCTCCTGTGAACCCGGTTTGAGGCAGGGGAAAAAGGAGAAAGGCATCTGATGGAGTTTGGATGTGTTGTCCCCTCCAAAACTCATGTGGAAATTTGATCTCCAATGTGGCAGTGTTGGAAACTGAGTCATGGGGACAGATCCATCATGAATGGATTAATGCTCTCCCTGGGGGAGGGGGGGTGTAATGAGTGAGTTCTTGCTCTATTAGTTCCCGCGAGAGCTCGTTGCTTAAAAAGACCCTGGCACCTTCTCTCTCTCTCTTGCTTCCTCTCACCATGTGATCTGTTTGTACCCGCCGGCTGCCTGCCACTTTCTGCCATTAGTAGAAACAGCCTGAAGCCTATGCCAGATGCAGCTGAACCAGAATCGTAAGCCAAATAAACCTCTTTTCCTTATAAATTACCCAGTCTCAGGTATTTCTGTTATAGCAACACAAATGGACTAAAACACAAAATTGGTACCGAGGAGTGGGGTGTTGCTATACAGATACCTGAGAATGTGGATGCAGTACAGACACCTGAAAATGTGGATGCATCTTTGGAACTGGGTAATGGGCAAAAGTTGGAGGAGTTTGGAGGACTTAGAAGAAGAGAAAAAGACAAGGGAAAATTTGGAATGTCTTAGAGACTTATGTGGTGGTGAGCAGAATGCTGATAGAAATGTGGGCAGCAAAGACCATGTTGGATGATGAGGTCTCAGATAGAAATGAGGAACTTATTGGGAATTAGACAAAAGATCACCCTTGCTACACCATAGCAAGGAACCTGGCTGCATTGTTTCCATGCCCTTGGACTTTGTGGAAGTTGGAACTTAAGAATTGTGAACCAGAGCATTTGGCCAAAGAAATTTCTAAGCAGCAAAGCATTAAGGACGCTGCATGGCTACTTCTAACAGCCTAGTCTGAGTTATGGCAGCAAAGGCATGATGTAAAGCCAGAACTTAAAAGGGAATTCAGAGCATAAAGTTTTGGAAAATTTGCAGCCTGGCCATGCGGTAGAGGAGTGGAGAGCAGGAGAAAAATGCAAGGATGAAGCTGATAAACTGTTTGCTAAAGACATTATCTTGGTGGTGAGGCAGCCAGATGCTAAGAACCAGGACAATGGAAAAAAATCCCTAAAGGCATTTGAAAGTCTGGAAGGGTGCCCCACCCATCATAGGACCTGAGACCTAGAAGGACTGAGATATCCTGGAGGACAGACCTGGGGCGCAGCTGCCCTTGGGATCCTGCTCCCTGCATCCCAGCTGCTCCAGCTAGAGCGGCCCCAAGTGTGGTTCGTGCAGCAGCCCTGGAGAGTAGAGGCCTGAAACCTCGGCAGCTCCCACGTTGTGTTAAGTCTGCAGGCCAGCAGGACATGAGAGCAGTGGAGGCGTGGCAGCCTCCACCCAGATTCCAGAGGATGTATAGAAAAGCCTGGGGGCCCAGGCAGAGACCTGCCACAGGGGCGGAACCACTGCAGAGGACATCTACTAGACCAAAGCCAAGTAGGAAAGTGGGGTCAGAGCCCCCACCAGGGAAATGTCTAGTAGAGCCAATGCAGCAGAGCTGCAGCCAGGACCTCAGAACTTCGGGGCCACTGGTAACATGCAACGCAGGCCTGGAAAAGCCACAGGCACCAGCTCTCCCCACCGGACTGCACCTGGCAGAGCTGTGGAAGCAAGGTTGCCCAAGGCTTTGGGGCCCAGATGCCCAATTGTGCCCAGGATGCAGGACTTGGGGTCAAAGAACATTATTTTGGAGCTTTAAGACATAATGTCTGTCCTGCTGGGTTTCGGACTTGTTTGGGGCCGGTTTCTCCTTTCTTCTGGCCTATTCCTCCCTTTTGGAGTGGAAATGTATACCCAATGTCTGTTCCACCATTGTACCTTGGCAGTAGATATATTTGGTTTTGTTTTTCAGGTTCACAGCTGGAAGGACTTTTGCTTTTGGTTTCAGATGAGACTTTGGACTTTTAAGTTGGTGCTGGAATAAGCTAAGACTTTTGGGACTGTTGGGATAGAATGACTGTATTTTGTATGCGAGTGTGACATGAGTTTTGGGGGACCAGGGGTGGAATGATAGAGTTTGGATGTGTTGTCCCCTCCAAAACTCATGTGGAAATTTGATCCCCAATGTGGCAGTGTTGGAAACTGATTGAGTCATGGGGGCAGATCCCTCATGAATGGATTAATGCTCTCCCTGCAGGAGGGGGGTATAATGAGTGAGTTCTCACTGTACTAGTTCCTGCGAGAGCTCGTTGCTTAAAAAGACCCTGGCACCGTTTCTGTCCTTTTTCTTGCTTCCTCTCACCATGTGATCTGCTTGTACACACGGAAAGCTGCCTGCCGCTTTCCGCCATGAGTAGAAGCAGCCTGAGGCCCATGCCAGATGCAGCTGTCCCAGAATCGTAAGCCAAATAAACCTCTTTTCCTTATAAATTACCCAGTCACAGGTATTTCTATTATAGCAACACAAACAGACTAAAACAGCATCCTTTATGCCCCTCTGCTGGGCGTTGTGTGTCTGTCCCTCCATCACATACATCATGTTAGATAAATGTAATTCTCTCTCATCAAATCTGAAGTTGTCACCTTCTGACCTAAAACATCAAGCCATGACATGGAATTTGTGAGAATTTGTTTGGAGTAGGGGTGACAGAATTAGGTACAAGAGATTGCTTTCTTGTTCTTTTATTCCTTTATTGAGTTCTTATTTTGAGTCTTTATCTTTTTTGTTCGGTGTGAATATGAGCAGAGATGGAACATATTGTAATAATATCTCCCTGCCAAAGCATTCATGTTTCAGGCTGGCATCTTATAAGAAAAAATTGTGTTTAGGTATGCAAAAAGTTAAAAGTTCATAGCATTTTGCAATATATTTTTTTCATATTTTTTCTTTACTAGATTTTAAAAAATTACCAACTAGTACCAATTCACACTAAAGCATTCACACCACACATAAGAGAAGAGAATAAAATGATTGTAAGTCTTTTTCCACCTCATCCCCTCCTACTCGACAATTTGGTATTTAGTCTTTCAGACTTCTGTCCATATAATTATACAAATAATCACCCAATATCAGATCATACCTCAACAGATAGTATACACATCTACTTTGCATCTGCATTTGCTTCTTTCTTCTTTTTTTTTTTTCTTAAAAATATGTCTCTTTCCACAGTGAATCTACTGCACTCTTTTTAGCAGCTGAGACCATACTTTATGGAAAGCCTCATTGTAGCTTATATTCTATATATCTAGTTAGAGGCCTCAGTTTTTGATCTGTTTCATGTAATTTTTTTAAACAAAAGCTAGGTAGAGAAAAAAGGTAAGCGATAGCTATAAGGAGGACATCCATACATGAAACAATAAACCTTGACCTAAGTCTCACGCCTTATACAAAAATATCTCAAAATGGATCACAGACTTAAATGTAAAGCTATAAAACTTTTAGAAAAAATAGGAGAAAATCTTTGGAGTATAGGGCTAGACAAGGAATTCTTAGATGTGACTCCAAAGCAGGATCTCTTGAAGAATAAGTTAAGTTGGACTTCCTCAAAATAAAACAAACAAACAAAAAAACCCTTTTGCTGTATGAAAGACCATGTTACAAGGACAAAAACACAAGCTACAGATCAAACCACACATCTGACAAAGACCTAGTATGTAGAATACACAACGAGCTCTAGAAACTCAAGAGCAAAAAACTTAACAACCCAATTAGAAAATGAGCGAAAGATGTGAAGAGATATCTCACTGAAGAGGACATACAGATGGAACTAAGCACATGAAAAGAAGTTCTACATCACTAGCCACTTGTGAAATGTAAATTAAAACCACAGAGAGATACCACTACACACCTATCAGAATAGCTCACATAAAAAAAGTGGTAGTACCAGGTGCTGGTGAGGATGTGGAGAAATAGCATCACTCATACACTTCTGGTGAGGTTGTAAAGTAGTACAGCCACCTTGGAAAACAGGTTGGCAGTTTCTTACAAGACTAAACATGTAACTATCATACAACCAAGCGATTGCGCTCCTGGGCATTTATCTTAGAGAAATGAAAATTTATGTACACACAAATACCTGTAAATGAATGTTTATAGCAGCTTTATTCACAATTCATACCTGGAAATAACCCAGATGTTCTTCAACAGGTGAATGGTACGTACCACGGGACACTACTTAGTAATAAAAATAAATAAGCTACGAATACGCACAACAATCTGGATGACTCTCTACAGAATTACTCTGAGTAAAAAAAAGCCAGTCCACAAAGGTTACCTACGGTGTTACTCTGTTCATGCAATGTTCTTGAAATGACAAAATTATAGAAATGGAGAACAGATAGTGGTTGCCAGGGGCTGAGGAGTGGGCTGGGGAGGGAGGGGGGTGGGTGAGGCTAGAAAAGGGCAACTGGGGATTCTGGAGGTGATGAAAGTGACCTATAGCTTGACTGTATCAATGTCAGTATCCTGGTTGCAACATTGTACTACAGTTTTGTGAGATGCTGCCAATAAGGTACACTCCTGGGATCTCCCTGTATTATTTCTCTTTATAATTTCTTACACCCTCATACGATCTACATTTAGTTCTTAATAAACAGTTTAATTAGAAAACATATTGTTTCTTTTTCCACAATGGATATCTATTGCACTTTTCAGAGCTGCTGTTGTTATTTCATGGAATGTCTCCTTTTAGTCCATATCCCACATGCCTGGGCGGAGGGTTTTTTGTTGTTTTGTGTAATTTTTTTTTTTTTTTTTGTAAGAATTAGAGGAGAAGGTGAAAGCTAAGAAGGAGAAAAAGTGTTTTTCTTTCTGTCTTTGAGACTTTTCTTTAAACTATTTTTGTATTTTACACTGAAAAGTGATTTCCTTTCCTGGGTTTTACTCTTCACTACGACTGGGCCTGGGGGTCAGAGGGGTCAACAAGCAGTGGTGGGGTTTCTGAGCAGCCGTGACAGGCAATCAATGGCCTTTCACTTTCTTGTATTTAATGGCCCCAAATCCACCTTAGAAATGCCCTAAAAACTTTTCTTATTGTCTGTGTTTAAGGGTGTCACCTGTTTTTCCCTTTAGTCTTGGCAGGATTCCTTTTCTTCTCTCCAGCCTCTTCCTCCTTCCCTGGGCAAGTCTTCTTTGACTTGATAATCAACAGTTTTCACTTAAGTAGTATTTGCCATGAAAGTTCCAGAATTTTCAGGGTTAGGCAAAATCCACATCCATTGTCATGCTGATTGATCTCTTCTAAATGGGAATTAGACTTTCTAGTAAAACAATGTATGGTATACCCATATTATCAGATAGCCAATCATTCATATCAAGAAAAGCTAAGAAACCAAAATCCACAATTAATTTGTTTGAAACCTGAAGCTTAAAAAAGAAAAAAACAATATATATACACACACGCACACACACATATATATATACATTCATAGACAAGCTGTGAGCATCAGAGAAGAACTACCTGAATGCAGCAGTTCATGAATCTAATTGTTTAGCACCCCTGTTTATCCAGCTCTGGGTATGGGGCACACAGGACGTGTGAGCAGCCCTGCCCTGCCATGGTACTAGTTTGCTGAGACAGATGATGGCCACTTAATTAAAAATGACAAAGATATCAACCTGAAGCCCTTAACCATTGCTGGGTCCTGGCCTGAGAGCTTCATGCCCACTGTCTCCTGGTTAGTGTCCCCTCTCTGGAAAGGAGGATCCTGAGATTAAGAGTAGGGGGTCCTGCTACCTGCTGGAGCCCACCAACTCATGGGACCCCATCCCTGGAAACACCCAGCAGAAGGGGTCCAGATGCTGTTGCTGCGGGGACAGCACCTCAAGACCAGAGGTTTTTGAGTTTGGGTGAATGGGCAAGAAGGCCAGTCCTTTTGGAAATTGACCTCCATGCTCCCCAAGCAGGGCTGCAATGTTTGTGCCAAGGTTGGTGCCAGTCCAGGGTCTTGGGGGACAACTGTGAGGAGCATCAGTATATAATTGGGTCTCACATCCTCAGCCATTTGGGGGCTAAAGACTTCAAAACAACCTGTTTTCTTAGGTTGGTTAAACAATCACTGCCTAGGTTTCAATATCAGTTCTACGTTCATTTCCACTGATTTTAGCAACCTGTCTTTTACATCAGCTTTTGAAAGTTTCAGATATGCCTTACTGGGTTCTGACAAATCTGGAAAGAACCTACTTATTACATATATCTGCTTGTTTTCCTAAACTTGTGTGAATTTTTCTTTAGTTTCTTGGGTTTGTTGTTGTTGTTGTTTCTAAATTTAATTTCAAGGGATCAAGGAGGAGTAATAACAAGAAACAGCCTGTGCAGTTAGCTTATCAGCAGAAGAAGCAAGTGCCTCAGAGAGCCCGAGGAAGACACCATGGCACAAGACACAGAGGGAGCATGGAGGGTGTGATGGGGCTTGAGGGCCAGGCACAGAGGGTCAGGAAGACTGGGGTGACGCCTGGGAAGACCAGCCCTGGAGGGTGCTATGGGGTAGTACGGCGGTCCTAGATGTTGTCAGGAGAGAGCACTGCTGGAAGGAGAGCCAGAAAGGGGTGCAAGAAATCTGTTCTGTGGATCACTTTCTCCCTGCCCACCCATCCTTGCTGCCGGTGTGGCGTGGCTCTGTTTGTGTGAGATTCTGTCCATGCGGTGGCTGTTTGTAGGATATTCTGTTCACACCGTGGCTATGCTTGAGTGCTATCTGCCTACACCATGCCTCTTCTCCCCTTCATGCTCCTCTCCCGTATTTCCTACAAAAAGGCGGAAGGAACAGTTAAAAAATGCAGAAGAAAAACAAATTTTTTTGAGTTTATTTTGTGATGTTGTTATTCTTCGAATAGGAAATAAAAAGTAATAAAAACAAAAGTAAAGAGAAAGCTCCACCTAAGTATAGGAAAGGGAGGAAAGCCTCACTGTAGCATGCAGGCTCTTTCCAGATTCGTCACCAATGCACGAATTCAAATCTGAAGCTTTGAAGACCCTCAGAGAGGCGTGGCGGTGGAAAGGTGAACAGTGAGGTTGCAGGCAGGTGGCTCCCTTGGCTGAATCCCACTGATGTGTTTTGTTTGGCTCACAAAAACTGATTCCCAAGGACACGGGGGCCTGGTCAAGTGGGCGTTTGGGAAGAGGTGCTTAGTGGCCATCCATGGACATGTAAGGGAATTTCCCTGCTGGCTTCTGAGATAGTGTGAACCATTCCTTTCTTTTTTCTTTTTTTAAAGGATTTAAAATGT
>NW_007736618.1:35645-41186 GCF_000696425.1 Galeopterus variegatus
AAGTGTGTTCTGGCAATACTTACAGTGTGTCCTGGGGAGTGTGCCCCAGGGAGAGCTGCACAGAGCTCCCGCTGACCTCCACCTCCCTGGGCCTCAGCCTGGCTCGGCCAGGTCAGGGGGCCAACTCTCACTCCCCTCTTTCCTCTGTGTTCCTGCTGAGACCAGCAACAAAGGGGTCAATTGTCTGAGGCCTCCCTTTGTCTGAAGGGCTCCCTGGGCCTCTCTGAATGCCAAAGTATGTCCATGCACGTGGGCAAGTGCACGTATGCATGTCTGTATGAGTGTGTATGTTTGCATGTGTGCACATGTGGTGGTGCATGCATATGTGTGCATGTGAGTGCATGTGCAAGCATATGCATGCATGCGTGTGAACATATGAATAAGCACGTGCACGCAGTGCACTGTAAGAGCGCATGTGCACGCACACACACACACACGCCTGACTGGCCAACAGAGGCTCCTGAGGCCAAGGGAGGAAAGTATCTCTGGCCCACCTCTCAGCAGAAGGCACAGTTGTCTTTATCTGGTACTTGCTGTGGTGCAGAAAGCTCAGAGGCTCTTCTTGCTCCAGGCCTTCTCTGTAGAAGTGGGGAGGAGCAGGCACAGGCGGCTCCTTACACGGCGCATGTGCCCAGGCTGCCTCGCTGGTCTGTTCCAACCTGGGCTTTCAAGGCGACACCCATAAGAACTTTTCTACACTGTTTCCACCCCTTCTTAGGCCTGCCTAATTGGATCCAGTGCATTCTGTGTGGAGCTTCAGCCACATTTCCAGAATGACTGTGAAATGCCCTGTTCCCAGCCACCCCATGAGTGGGTTCCCCTGTACCCCAGGGCCTTTGCATCTGTCGGTGGTCCCCTCACACAGCCTGTTCACCCAGAGGCTATAGGCCTCCTGTGGTGTGAGCAGCCCTGTCCACTGGAGCTTCCATGAGTCACACTTTCTTCCTTAATAAGGATGTCCTTTTAAAAATGACCCAGGGCCTTTGCATCTGTCGGTGGTCCCCTCACACAGCCTGTTCACCCAGAGGCTATAGGGCTCCTGTGGTGTGAGCAGCCCTGTCCACTGGAGCTTCCATGAGTCACACTTTCTTCCTTAATAAGGATGTCCTTTTAAAAATGGCAATAAAACATTTTTGATTCAGAAGCCAGGAAAAGACTAATAAAAATACTGTATTGAAATTCACCTTTGTGAAAGATTTCTCTCCCAGCCATTTGTAAACAGCACAGCTGCCACTGAACAACTTCTTCTGCTTTCTTCTTGTTCTGGTCCCTCCCACCCCCATTTCCTCTCCCTGCTCCAGCGAGGGCTTATCTTTCAGCTGTGGAAAAGCCACCAATTAAACTGTTCTCCAAAGCTTATCAAAATATTCAGTTGGTAAAAGTATCTTATAATTAGCCCAACTGTAAGCCAGAACTTTTTAACCCCAGGAAATGTAAAGTTACCCAGCATGTGAAATCTGCAAATTGCTTATCCTGACCTTTTGGCTACAGTTTCTGCTTTTCTTTCTTTCCCAAAGTAATTTTCACCTTGTTCTTTAAATTTTTGATTGTCCCCGAAGTGTCTGCCTCTTCTTTTGCTTAAGTCTCAAAGAAATATAGTTTAGTTGAGATAGATGAATTAATTCAGGTGAGTGTGATATGAAATCAACTTGGTTTTATATATTTCTTGCTTAAACCTTTAGATATTCTTTTTGTAAACTTGAGCCTTCTTCGCCCTGATTCCTGATGGCTTACCATGGTTGGTTCTGTATTCTGGATGCCTGCAGTGAAAACATACAACTGAGTTATCCTGGAGCTGAGCTATGTGAACAGTATCTGGGGGATTCTGAAGTGTTTGAGCTGGACAGCGGCATGAGGCTCTCTTATTTCAACTCTTTTACTTCTTGTAGCTCTCCCTCCCCTTGGCTCTTCCCCACCCCTTCCACCCTCCCATTGCCTGGGGACCCTCACGTCATCTTGCACCACCTGGGACAACACCACAGATGTCACCTCTCCTCCCCCGAGGCTGACATCAGGAAGCCATGAATGATGTTTGGGGATCTTAAGGGGCAACTTAGACTTTTCACACAGAAGTGATATAACAGATGATGTTTTGGTTCTCAGCTGCTGGGAGCTTCTTAAACCAGTAATGCCATAGCTGGGCGTAAGTGGCTTAATGAGACTTACGTAGGCATGCTTGATGCTGGTCATCGCTTGTTACATGATGGAATACTTTCAGATTTCCAAAAACTAATTTAAAAATTAAATTTTGGAATGTGTCAACATTTTCATAAATAGGATATGACATATATATGTGCTAGGAGTGGTAGTTATTATTTATAGAGTTTTTCCCTGTCAGGCAGTAGGCACACACACTCCGATATAAACACACGAGTATAGAAAAGCTTCTTCATCTTTACGTTAATCCTGTGAGGAAATAGTTATTTTGCCCATTTTATAGTTGGGAAGACTAGGGCTCTGAGAGTTTCAATAATTTGCTGATGCCACTGAACTTGGCTGGCTGGCCTGACTCTTTCTTGACCTGTGTGAATGAGCTGAGGCCCATGCCAGATGATTTGACCCCCACTTATGCTTGAGAGGTTTTTCATGACATACTTGCAGAGAAGGAGGAAATCACAGTTTCACCTCAACAGCCCAGTAATTGTGTGCACGGTCTCTTGATGTTACATGTGAATTTTGAGTTTGATTTCATTGCCGTCCTCAGAGCTGAGGCAAACTGGCCTGAGCTCATGGGATCAGTGTGAAGGGGGAGACTCTGGCCCAGGTGGCCAGCATGCCTGGTGGCCTGGGCTCCACTCATTACTCTGGGGTAGAGGGTGGAGGGGGGCCCAGCTCCCAGGATGACGTTCAACTAGTGCAAACTTTGGAATCAACCACTCGCAGCAATCCTATCTTCTGATTGCTGGTTTCAGAGCTAAAAGAGTCCTGTTTTGGAAGTTTCTCCCAGTGAAGGACACCTTCTGTCTAATCCACAATGACATATTTTATGCCTCTATGAGACCCTTTCAAAATGTGATTATCCTTTAAGAGTTAAGTTGAAACTAAAGATCTGTCATTAAACTGTGTTCTTTATAAAGCATTAGAGGTAGGGCATTTTAGGAAATGTTTAAAAAATAATTGACCGTATGAAGTTAATTTTCTTGTACATTCAGCATATTCTTGATATTATTTAATTTGTTTCTCTCTCTTTTCAGTTACAGCTTGGGTTGACGATTGCCATTCGCTATAGCCACAGGTAACTCTTTTACACTTTCTTTCTTTTAAGGAATATTTTTATAGGTTCATATCTTTTGGTTTCCTTGAGTCTCAAGGTTTTTGAGCTTATTTTTAGTGGCTGCTTTACAATGATTTCAGTGTCACGGGTGAAGTTGTTCTAGTTGCTTGATTGTCAAGAGTGTACCGCTATCTGGAGAAATAACGTCTTTATGTGAGTGGTGGCACGTAGCACATTTCTTTGAAAACAAAAACTTGGGAAGCTCTACAGCAGGAACACAGAGCGATTTCTGGGTGGTGTACTCTGTCCAAGAGTGAGAACAGGCAATAGGGATGTCCTACATGGGAGGCGAGGCCAGGCTCGTTGGTGAAGCCTTTGTCCCCATGCAGGGCCTCCCCTCCTGTCTTAGTATATCTGACAATGGCTAAAAGTCCCATTTTTGTCTTGCTTCATGATTTCTGCCTTTGTCTCCATAGCATCATGTTTATGAAAAATGTTTTCTTGTACTAGTATCAACTTTTTTCCCTTTGCATGCATCAAAATGTGTTGAGATGTTGAATTAATTAAAGTAAGATCCAGCCCCAGTGGAGAGGTGATAAGCGGAGTCCCTCCTGTCCTTACATAGACTGTGCTCACAGCCTCCCCAAAACGCCACCTTCTGGTAATAGGCTTGGGGCTGGAGACATCTGGTCAGCCCTCCACAAACACCCCAAAGAGTCACCTGATTTCAAAACAAGGTTGCAACCTGAAAATGCTTGTAACAAGTTGTATGCATGGTTTCACTTTAAGTGTGGATTGGGCAGTCGAGTAGGCAGTCACTGAGACCTAGAAAGCTGCTGGAAAGCTGTGCAGGCAAGAGCAGGAAGAGGGTGGGAGTGGACTCGAACCCCTTGGAATGAGTGGGTGGGGAGAAAGGTGTTCATGGTGGACACTTCTGGAGACCCGTGGAGATGGTTGCTGCAGAGCAGCTCACGATGGTGTAGGGGAAAAGAAAAATTGGTAGGTTCATAGCTGAGGTCCCATACGAGAGACAGATTAAGAGAAAAGCACACAGATTTATTGAATGTAAGTTTGAAGTGACTTGGGAGCCTTCACAAGGAAATGAAGACCCAAAGAAACAGGGAAGACCTGTGTGTTTTTTGTGCTACTTTGCTGGAGAAGTGGACAGTTGTGGAGGACTGTGATTGGACAAGGAGTGTGTGATCTCATGGTGATAAACTGAAGGGGAATGTAGCCTGTTTGTTCAGATGCTTCTCTGTGACACTTTGTCTTCAGAGATAAGGATGTTCCTTTCCTCTGGGTACAGGGAGGGCCCCTATCTAATGAAGGTTTATGACCTGCTTCTGGGGAGAAGGGCTAGGGGAAGATGAGAGTGGCCTTTCTGCTTCAGCTGTTTTCTCAAATGCCAACGTGATATTTTAGAGTGGTGTGTCCAGAACCCCATCAACTGCTTGTATATTTCTGAGTGCTATGTGTACACGAAGCAGACACACGCCAGAAGCATGGTGTCCTGCAGAAGCATGCTGTTCCCTGGCAAGCACAGCCAGGCTGCTGCAGCTGGCGAGGTGCTCAGCTGCTGCACAAGTGATAAACACAGTGTGGACACTGAGCCCTAGAAGCCGACTGGACACTGGGTGTGTCGTACGGGGGTGGGGCCGGAAATGCTGTCTCAGGAACTTGCAAGAGCCTCTTTTTCTAGAGTGTTCTAAATGTGGACTGCTCCAGAATGAGGTGGATGTGTGTGTGTGTGTGTGTGTGTGTGTGTGTGAGAGAGAGAGAGAGAGAGAGAGATTTGAACATTTCCTTTCTTTTCCTTTGGTTGAGTTTCCCTCCCAGTCACATATGAGGAGAGCAGCAGCCTGTTTATGGTGACAGCTGAAGGTGGCTCTTCCCTCAGATGGCTAAGCTCTTGTTCTGGCTCTGACAACAGACGTGTACTCCCTCCCATGATGGTGAGGGTTACGTTCTCGTGGCTCTCTGGAGAGTTCTAACTTGTGCAGAAACTCAGAGTCTGTATGTGGATTGAGAAGAAAGCTTTCTTTTTAATGTTTTGTTGGACTTCGGAATTGCTCATCCTGTGACAACAGCTATGGAGCCTGCTCCAGGTCCTGTGGCTGCCTAATGTCACCAAGCTCCCATTGATCATGCTTGTGTGTTCTGGGGATCAGGGAGTGGAAAAGGCAGCAGAGGTGGCTTGTCTCTGCTTCATAGAGTCTGGAGCCTCTGCTGGGAGTCTCGAGGGCTGGGAACCAAGTCATCTGAAGGTTTGTTCATGTGCATGTCTGCTGGGAAGATGCTGGCTGTCAGCTGAGGGCCTCTGTTCTTCT
>NW_007736618.1:42339-43629 GCF_000696425.1 Galeopterus variegatus
TGTCCTGTTCCCTGTTCTGGCACTGAGGTGTTAAGTGCAGAGAAGAGGGTCATGGATGTTTACATAAATGCAGCAACAAACAGACAACAAAAATCTAAATAAGTTGGAGAAGTTACAATTGAAAGTAATAAGAGGAAAGTAGAGACATCTGCTGAGACCCTCTTGCAGGGTCGGGGGTCCTTCACCATCCTTCTCAGGGGCTGGGGCCCCGGGGTGCGTGGTGGCCCATGAACCAGTGTTAACAAGGCTACCTGCAGCAGTGGGTGCCACCCACACAGGAGCAGAAGGAATGATTAGAAAGTGATAGCAGTGACTCAGGTATGACATGAGGATGTTTTGGGTTTGGCTGGGCCTCCAACAAAGTGTAAATGTTGGATTCACACAAGCCAAGATGTGGAGTCATTGAGGAGCATTTGACCTGTCAGTGGACCATCTTCAATACAGTGGAAACAGAGAGGGCATTATCAAAGAGTTGTGTCTTCCAAATTTCATTTCTAAAACATGAGGAATTCTCATTTACAAATTCCAGGAAGTACAATGGCATCTGTAAGCTTGCGGTGGGGAGAAACCCAACTTCTGGGAAATCCATGTTTGCCAGGAATCGATGACACTTAATAGGGTGTCACCGAAGAGCTGTTTGCTGGTCAGCCTCCTTCCCATGCTCCTTGTCCAGTCTTTGGTGTCAGTGGGCACAGTACAACTTAAACTTTTCTCTTCTGCCCTCCTGATTCCTGGGCCTGCCGCCGACCTCTCCCCTCAACCAGGAAGAGGGACATGCTGGGTGGGGGTTCCTGCTTGGGTCCCCTCTTTAAAAATTGTCTTAGCTCAGTGGGACTAGCTGAAATTTCTGTCCTTTTGTTGAGCACTTATTTTTCTTGGTAAATTATGCCTCTCATCAAACTGACTATTTTAACCGTTTTTAAGTGCATAGTTCAATGGTGTTCAGTGTATTCACGTTGTCATGCAACCAACACCACTATCCACCATCATCCCAAACTGTCGCTCTGCACCCGTTAAGTGATAAATGTCCTTTCCCTTCCCTCTCTCTCCAGCACCGCCATCCCACTTTCTGTCTCTATGAATCTGACTCCTCTAAGTACCTCACACATGTGGAATCATACAGCATTTTTCCTTTTGTGACTGGCTTATTTCACTTAGCATAATGTTTTTAAGGTTCAGTCATGTTGCAGCGTGTGCCAGGATTTCCTTCCTTTTTAAGGCTGATTCTGTGGTGTGTATACACATTTTGTTTATCCATCCATGGACACATGGGTTACTTCTACCCTTTGG
>NW_007736618.1:44176-50297 GCF_000696425.1 Galeopterus variegatus
AGCAAGCCTTGGAACTTTAAGTGCAAATCACCAAGTTTGTTTCCAGAATCCTACCAGGAGGGCCAGGGCCAAGAGAATGGTGGAGAAAAGGCCCCCAGACTCCTGCAGCAGATGGGGTGGGGGTGAAGGAAAGAGAGGAGGCGCACGTGGTTCCAAAATGACAATATAGGGAGGATGGTTTCACTTTTGAAGAGGAATGGATTTGGATCTTAAAGGAGATGAGTGTGGGGACTAGAGGAAAATCCTGTGGCCTTGGTGAGCAGGCAGCACCTGTCAGGCTGCTGCAGACATGTGGGGCAGAGTTGCCCAGGAGCAGGAGCCCTGGTGTGGCGACAGAGGGCTTGAGGCTCGAAGGATGCCTGTTTTGTTTTCATGCATATGAAGTGCTGCTTCAGCTCTCAAGTCTCCCTTGTTCAAATAAACACTGTTCAGGCGTAAGAACACCCCACTGTGTGCATGCATGTGCACACACATGCACGCACACACACACACACACACACACACTAACACGAGCCCACCCGAACCACTCCCACTCCTGCCCCCAGACACCTCTAACTCCTGCTAGACCAGGCATTCCAGATCTATCTGTTTGGGATAGGAGTGTGTGTGTGTGTGTGCATGTGTGAGTGTGAAACATTGTGTGTGGGTAGGGTGCTGAGGGGCCAGGAAGTGGAGAATGACACTGCCATATTCCAACAGTATACACGTATCAAGTAAGAAGAGCATCTGCTGGGACTGACCGTGCATTTAACAGAAGGTCCTGCCCACATTTCGTTTATTATCATGGCGTTTTAATTTATTTTTGTAAAGTCAAGTCTTTTCACAGAGTGGAAAATTGTCTCTTGATACTCACTCCCCACTGTTTGGCTTGAGGTTTTCGGGTGGAATCCACACGGTGGTGACAGCTGGGTAACCCCCAGAAGTGCCCTTTGCAGATAACAGCTGTTGGGGCCCCGCCACCCACACGGTGGGGAAATTGTGTGGGTGTTTTGTTTTTTTCTTTTTCTACAAGATTGAAAGAGAGTTTAGATGTTCTTCCTGCCTGACCCAGTGCAGCAGCTGAAGAAGCCCGCTCCTTCCTGGTGGGGACCCAAGGCGAGGACAAGAGAGGAAACAGGCCCAGGAGTGAGCATCTCACCCTTAGCTCTCGCTTCTCTGATACTGGAGAGGCCACGTGAGCCAACAGCATGGAATTTTTGCACATGCCTCTTCTGCCCATATTTCTAAGAAAAGCTCATGAAAGCAGAGGATGAGAGCAGCAAATAGCCCCCAAAAGAATGATTTTGTTTTGTGTTTCGTTGGTTGCCTTTCTTTAATAGAGGAGAAAGGAAGCACGTTTTCCATTTGGTTCTGTTATAGTTAAATGGAGGTCCACAGAGGTGTGACTTTTAGACAAAGTGTAAAGGTGTTTTTTTTTTCCCCATGACTGAATTCTTTCTATTGGTTTCTCATAGACCCTAAGAAAGGCCAATCTGGTATCCTGTTCGGTCCTGTGCCAAAACCTAATATTGGAGTTATATGTATCAATCTCCTAAAAGGCTGTGGGTCCCCCAGGGGCTGCCAGGGGGAAGGTAGAATTGCATGTGACCAGCCCCAGAGAAGTGGGACAGTGCACAGTAGACCGTCCTTGACCGGGACAGGCATGAGCATGCCCTGATGATGAAAATACAGACCCAGTGACTCAACTGCTGACCCCGAGACTGTGCTTGTGTTTTTGTTTTCAGTGAGCCCAGATGGCCTAGCAAGAAGTGAAGGGGTCGTGTACTTTTGTGTTCTGATTTAGATTAGAAGTGGAGTTTGAAGTTCATGGATGAATCAGAACACTTATTGAATGGACAGTTGGCGTCAATAAACAAATGAAATTGTCATCTTGAAATATGAAAGGGAGGAAAAGACAAGAAACACGGCAATCAGGCCATTTGGATTTTGATTCCAAGTACTGGCAGATACCTTGCAACTCCCATTTGGAGCTGGTTTGATCTCCTGGAGACAGCTGGGGGTTGTTCTCCAAATTTTGTAAAAATAAACAAAAATGCCTTTCTGCCCTTTTTTCCACTTCCAGGGAATAGTTGTTTCTGTCATTGGGGCTCTCTGGTGGACTGTTCCATCTGTCTTTTTTTCAGACTTCATGGTGAGGCTCCAATCAGATGTATACGCAGGGTTGCCAAGAAATTATTCAACCCCAATGGTATAATCTTAAAAGCAAAGTCATCTTTTGGAAGGTTGCTTTTTTTTAGATAACCTTAACACAAAATATTGCCCCCAAGGGGCAGACTATGAATATTCATGGGGAGTCCAAGTGATATGCTTTCACTTAGTGAGATCCTCAAGGGCCAAGGCTGTGTCGTCAGCATGGGACCGTGGGTGTGCCGGGATAGTAGTAGATGTTCTTCAGGGTCCAGGGGAGTAAAGAAGTAGATGGATGTGTCCTGTGACTCTCTTATCCCCCTTTAATTCCCTGTCTCCTGTCAGGTTGGTGCCCTTGTCCTTTAAGATCCTTCTGGTCTGGCCACATGGCCATTCCCCAGTCAAACCAGCTCACTGCATGTCTGTTGCCACACTCACAGGATGGTCTCCAGGGGATCTTTCTAAAACACATACTGGTTATGCCTCTCTCACTCAGAAGCCTCCGTGGGCTTCGGTGCCTAGAGAACAGAATCCTGACCCTAAGCTTGGGATTCAAGACCTTCATCCCCAACCCCTGTCTCCTTGCACTGAGCTTCCTGCCTCCTCTGCCCCTTGATGGTGCTATTTCCTTTGAAGAATTAACTTCCCTCCTCTCTTCTGCATGAGTGAACTACTACTGACCCTCAATGGCCCCTTGGTTACCACCTCCTTTTTGAAGATTTGTCAAGGAATCACACTCCTTTCTGTCATCAGATCTCAGGGCTGCTTCTCAGTTCAGACCCCAAATCTACATCTTCTCCTTTCTGTGTCAGGCAGCAGGTGGGAGTGCATACAGAATTCCTATTCCCTCCACAGGTGCCCCTCCACGTCAGCACATATCCTTAGAGCCAAGACCATTGGACAAAACCATACTGTGGTGGGCCAGGGAGGATCTAGTCAGTTTTTCTTTCATAATATTTCCCTGAAAAAAGAATTCTCCCTTACTTTTAAAAGACTAAGACATTCAATTCAAGTCTATCTAGAGATTCAACACAACTCAAATTAAAATTTCAGTAGGATTTTATGTAGAAATTGACAAGCTAATTCAAAAATTTATATGTAAAGGCAAAAGACCTAGACTAGCCAAAGCAGTTTTGGAAAAGAGCAGAGTTGGAAGACTATAGTACCCCATTTCAAGACTTACTATAAATCTACAGTAATTAAGATAGTGTGGTATTGGTAAAAGGACAGACATATAGATCAATGGGACATAACAAGAAACTCAGAGTTAGACCTATACATAAGTAATCAATTGACTTTCAACATAGGTGCAAAAATAATTCAACAGAGAAAAGATAATCTTTTAAATAAATGGCACCAGAACAATTGTACATCCATATTAAAAACTCCCCAAAACCCTTACCACATACCTGGCAACATATACAACAATGAACAAAAATGGACATCAATGCAAAACCTAAAACTGCAAACCTTCTAGAAGAAAACAAAGGAGAAAATCTTTGTGACCTTGGGCTAGGCAAAGCTTTCTTCAGACACAGAAAGCATGAACTATAAAGGAGAAAATTGGTAAAAATGAATTTTATCCAAATTAAAAATATCTGCCTTTTGAAAAACATGGCTAAGAAATAAAAAGACAAGCCATGAACTTGGAGAAAATATTTGCAAAACACATATCTGATAATGGAGTTGTATCCAGAATATACTCCTTACAGTCCCTTAACAAGAAAACAAAACAATCCAATGTAATAAATGGGCAAAAATACTTGAACTGATCCATCACCAAATAAGATACACAAAAGGCAAGTAAGAACATGGAGAGATGCTCAGCATCATTACTTATTCAGGAAATGCAGATTAAGACCAGAATGAGATACCATTGTATATTAGAAAGGCTTAAAAACCTCCATCACCACCAAACCTCCCTCCCACAAAAACCTCTCAAAAGCAAAACAAACAAACAAGAACACAGAAAAACAACCCTGCCAGTACAAAGTGCTGAGGAGCAGGTGCAGTAACTGCCACGCTGATACATGCTGGCGGGAAGGTGAATGGTCCGGCCACTTTGGAAAACCACTTTGGTAGTTTCTTATATGCAGCGATTCCACCCCCAGGTACTCAGGAGCGAAATGAAAACATGCATCCACACAGGGACTTGTATGCAAATGTTCACAGCACTTCTGTTCATAATAGCCCCAAACTGAAAACAACCCCACACGGCTTTCCTCTGGGCAGTGGACTCACAAACCGTGGCACAGCCACACAGTGAAACACCACTCAGCAATAAAAAGGAGTCATTCCGAGTGAGAGCTGCCAGATTCACACCTGCACGTGTTGCGTGACTCCATTTGTATGATGGACATTCTGGAAAGGGGAAGAAAACAGAGAGGTTGTCAGGGTGGGTGGAGGGGTTGACCAGAAGCGGCATGAGGAATTTTGGGGGTGTTAGACATTCTATATCTTGATCATGGTGGTTACGCTGCTACATACATTTTCCAAAACTTCTAGAACTGTGACACCTAAAAAGGGTGAGTTTTAGTGGACTTGAAATATACCTCAGTGAACTTGACTTAAAGAGATCTGAGGTAGGGGGCTGTGGGCCACTGTTCATGGTGAGACCACCTTGTATGAGTCTGCTGACAGTTCGGTCTTCCGTGTGCGTCTGAATCCCTCTGTAGGGCTCTTTGTGTGGAGCTATGCTGTGGTTCGTGTGCCCAGGGGGAGGCCTGTGGTATTTTTTTTTTTCCACTTTAAAAAAAAGTGAGAAAACTGTTTAAAAACTGTTGTTTTTGCTCACTTTATCACTTTCAGTGAAGACAAGCTGGTAGATGTGTGACTGCACTCAGCATAGCTTGCTCCTCTTTCTAGGGCTTTCCACATAAGCACAGGTGCAGGCAGGTCCTTGTCAGCCGTGGACGTTCCAGACGGAGCAGTGCGAGCGAGGTCTGAGGCAATCGCATTTGACCTTATGCTTCATCCCCAGGGCTGCGCCCCTGGCGGGGAGCGCAAAAGGATGCCAGAGCTCTCCAGTCTGCGGTCCCCTGGGCCCTTGGGGACGCTGGACGATGTGCCAGGCCTGGCTTTCTTCCCTCTGTAGAGCAGGCACAGGTGCTGAGGTCACGTTCCAGGAGGCACTGCTTGCCCCATCCATCTGGAAAGCTCATCAACCGACGGCCTCTCCCTGGAGATCCTGGGAAGGGGGTGCAGCTGTTTCCAGATCTCACCCGTGCAGTTCCATGTTCTGCCCCGGCTGCCGAGGCGAGTGTGGCCGGTGTCCCCCCAGCTCCCACTTGGTTGATTGCCCTGGAGCCCTGGGCAGGAGGCAGGGCAAGGGAGCACCTGGATGAGACCATCAGCACACTCGTATCATGCTGAGAGGAGCCGCCATTCTGCTGGGGCCAGGGGACGCTGGCTCTGTCATGCAAGTCCCCATGGCAACTGTCCCAGCCAGTGTTTATGACAGCTCAGCCGGACGTGGAGAGGGCATCTGTGCATTCCCTTGACTGGTGCCGCATTCCTGGCCGTGGATCATGTGATAGTGAGCCTGTGGTGGGTGGCTGCCCACTTTACGGGGTGGGAAGATGTTTGCTGGGGCCCAGCTCCTGCTTCTGTTGAGCGGGAGGCTGCAGAGTTGTTGGGTCCAGCCGATGGGCGGGCGACATGGCTCACAGGCTGAAGTTCTACGGCCTTACCTGCAAGTGTGGCTTCAGGTTCCAGATTCCCTCCTTCTGAAGGACATTTCTCAATGCACAGTTAAATTGGCAAGATGTAATCCAGAGGCTCTGTGAAACTAGCCACAGAGAGTTCTAGATTTTTCCTCTTTCCAGTCACCAGGATGCCTTATTTATGGGCAATTTTTGCTGTGTGAATTACATTTTGGCCTCTCATGTGGCTCGAACTACCTACAAATCAGGAACATTCAACAGCCTCTACATTGCAAGGAGGGAGGGCCTGTGCGGTGCTGGGGTACCTCCTGAAGGGGCCAACATGTACATCA
>NW_007736618.1:50308-52905 GCF_000696425.1 Galeopterus variegatus
GATGCCTTATTTATGGGCAATTTTTGCTGTGTGAATTACATTTTGGCCTCTCATGTGGCTCAAACTACCTACAAATCAGGAACATTCGACAGCCTCTACATTGCAAGGAGGGAGGGCCTGTGCGGTGCTGGGGTACCTCCTGAAGGAGCCAACATGTACATCACCCACCCTGGGTCCAGGGCAGGAGTGGTCATGCCGAGGCAGCTCATTTTCTTTTTCCTGAGGTAGCTTACCGCTTATATTTTGTTTCCTGTTGTGGCTGGTAGAACCTCGAGTGCCATGTATGAATTTACATTCCCTGGTCATTCACGAGGTAGACATGACTGCTTGTCCCAGTGCCTTATTCTGTTACACAATAGTCTCCACCCACCTTGGTGTCCATGGTGGGTGGGTGCTTAGAGGGGCAGAGCAGCCAAGATTATACACTCACACGTCAGCATCCGCAGATGTCCACAACATTCCTCCTCCGGAGAACCTTGGTGTCCATGGTGGGTGGGTGCTTAGAGGGGCAGAGCGGCCAAGATTATACACTCACACGTCAGCATCCGCAGATGTCCACAACATTCCTCCTCCGGAGAACAAATGCTCCCTCGTCCACGTTCCCGCTGGTGTTGGCACACACTGGGTCCAGTGTGCTGTGGTTTGTACATGGTGGCACCTCTTGTGGCTATTTACTTATGCTCCTCCTGTGCCACTGGTTCTAAACTGGGGTGATTTTGCCCCCAACGCATGTTTAGGGATATTTTTAGCTGTCCCAACGGGGGTGGGGATTACTGCTGGCATGTAGTGGATACAGGCCAGGGATGTTGTTAACCGTCCTACAATGCGTGGGACAGCCACTCACAACAAAGGATTATCCGGCCCAAAATGTGAATAGTGCTCTACACCAAGAGCTCCTAAAGGTCAATATGTTATTTATTCCTCTTTTGACCTTCAGGGCCTGGCAGGGGTCATGAGCTTGGTCAGCATAGACTGAATCAAATCTCTTATCAAGAGGCTCATGTGTGGTGTTGATAAAATACTCTCCAATATTCCCTGAAAATGTTTTTGTTCGGTTCCGTTTGTTTAGACATAAAAATTAAATCAACTTTCAATTAGTCATGTGAATGGATGGGAGAGAATGGTAGGCCCTCCAAAATGGTAGATCACCCAGAATCCATTTATGGTTGTCTGTGCAACTATGCAGAGACACAAATCAAGATAAGACCCGTAGTCACCTTCTGGAGCCAGCTCTCGCCCCTCTCTGGTCTAGCTTTCCTTGGAGGCACACGGGAAGGTCCTGCCCTGTTGATAGTCCACAAGGTGTGGCAGATAATTGGAAGGTAATTGATTATTTTACCTTGACTGTCCTTCCCATTCTCTCCTTCTCTCCTTTTTTTTTTTTTTTTAAACCTTAAAAGGAAAAAGAAATAAAACCCAGGACATGATTTTTTAACAAAAATTCCAATTAGATATAAATTAATTTGCTTGTTCATTCAACCAGTACTTATTGAGTATCTAACATGGACTAAATAAAGGGAAAAGCACACTGTGTCTGCCTCTGGTGACCCTGGTGGGAGTACAGTACCATAGGGTGATAAAGGAGGCGTTTGATGCACTGAGGCGGGTGTGTGCGCTTGTGTGCATGTGTGCGCGTTCGCCTGTGTCAGAGGGACAGGGTGTCATCAGCCATGCCAGGCTCCATGGTGAAGGTGAAGCCAACTTCTGGAGGAGGAAGAGAAGATTGCAGGCAGATGGCAGGTAGAGGATACAATCAGTGTTGCTGGCACAAATTCCAGACACTGCAGCCTTTCGCTGTTAGTGGTTGCCCACTGCATTGCCATGAGGAGGCAGGACATGGAGGTTCTGCACCAGGTGGACTTGGGGATTTGAACTCAGGCATCTGACTCCCCACAGATGATATGTTTCCCAAGGTCTGTCACCAGAGCCGAGATTCAACCCCAGCCCTAGGGAGGGGGCTTGCTTGCTGGCCACCAGCAGGGGGATTAAGTGATGTTAGTGAAGCATCAGGGCTGGAAGGGCAGGCAATGCTGATGGAAAATTTTCCTTTTAAAATAAATGCACTTAAGTAACAACTGAGTAGATGCATGGGAGTGTGAAGCAGACTTCAGTTGGTGGGATGATGAGGCAGAAACCATGGAGGGCGACTGCTTGGCAGAGTCCTGGAAAGTTCCTTCTCAGCCCCAGGGAGAGGCAACCAGGGTTTTCTGAGTTTCTATTTCCTCCCTTGAGAAAAGGAGGAACAGTGGCCCCTGTCCTTCTAGTTTGGGGTCAAGGATATGGAGATTATTGCTTTGCTCAGCCTGCCCCTGGGATCTGTCACACCTGGTGGCCAAGGTTGGGGCTTCAGGAGGAAGATACCAACCTGTGCTCCAAGAGTGAATTGACTGACCCAAGGGACCTGTTTTGCTAGAAGAAAACCTTTTAGAATCTTCTTTTTAGTCCCATGTCTTCTGTGATGAAAGTAGGTAGGGAACAAAGGAAACACTAGGTGTTGGTGACAAAACTGCTCATCAAGAGGGACCTTCTGTTGTTCCTTCTTTCATACTTGTTATGTTTTTTCTTGTTGCTGTTGTTTGTTTTATAAACCTGAAAGC
>NW_007736618.1:53852-60093 GCF_000696425.1 Galeopterus variegatus
ATGTGGGATCCGAACCCTCGGGCGGGAGCGCCGCTGCGCTTCCCAAGCGGCGCACTATCCAGTGCGCCACCGGGCCGGCCCCCCTATTGTCTTTTAATTGTATTGTTCCATGAACTTTTGAAGTACCTTGTATGCGCTGTGGTGGCATATAATGTAAGTCCCAACTCTTGCTTGGAATTACGATGGTATTGACTTTACCAGGACTTAAATGATGCTGCTAAAATGATTGGATAATTCTGCCTGTGCTTTGGGTCCTCATCCATTTCTTTCCTTGGTTCATTGGACAGTGTTGCATCAGGTAGGATGCCCTTAGCTGTGAGCCACAGGAAACCCTGCTTCACCTGTTTTAAACAGTAAGCGGATTGCTTTCTCAATGATTCCTAAGGTGGGATCGTTTCAGCGTGGTCATTTCAGTGGCTGTCACATCCTTAAGGACCAGAGTTGCTTTGATGTTTTCTCTCTGCAACTCTCTGCGTGTCACTTTTGCCTTTGATTGACTCCCTCGTGGTCATGAAAGGGCTGCTGAGGTTCTTGCTGTCACATACAAATGTAATAATATTTAGCAGAAGGGGAGGACCCATCTTTTCCCATATGTCAGTTTTAGTAGGATTTTTTTCCAGAAACCCTTCAAAGGTCTTTCCTTTATCTCTCATTGTCCAGATAAACATGTCTGTCCATTCCAAAGGCCATCACTGCCAAGGAGAACCAGGATGACCATGATTGGGTTAGTGAAGCATGGTGGCTCCATGAAGGAGCGTGGATTACATGAAAAAACTTGCGAGTCTGTTACTACAGAGGGACGGAGAAGAGTTGGACCAACACCTAGAAATGGTGCTACATATTCACAAAATATTTTTATTATTGAATATTCCAAACACAAGAGAGAGTAGCATAGTGGATTCCCAATGACTTATCTCCCAGTTTTTACAATTGTCAACAGTTTGACAATTTTAGTTCTTCTCTATCCTCCCCGTCATATCCTGCTGGAATATCTTAAAGTGCATCCCAGACATATATCATTTTTTATGTGCTCTGTACATACACTGAATACTTCCTAAACGCCCGGTCACAGATCCGTACAAAGCTGTTTCATAGACAAGAAATTAATGCAAAATGACCTGGCATTAACTACTTTTTGCTACAAGAGAGAAGACAAAATTCTCTGAAGCAAAGGAAAATGCAATATCCAGAGTTTTTGTTCTGGCTGCATCTGGAGTCCTTGGATGTTAGGAGGCAGGTGTCCTGAGAAGTCAGGCTGGGGAACCGGGCTCCTTGCTGCCCCTTGACAGACACGGAAGGTGAGCGGAAAGTTGGGCCTTTCATTTGTCATTTCTACTCTCAGGCAGATGAGGCGAATGCTTTCTAAGAGTGGGTTTTGGTTTTGTGACACCTGTTTCTGCATGTTAATAGATTGCTGGGGTGAGATAGAGCGCGGTGATGTCACCTGCAGGTGTGTGAGCCTGTGGTAGCGGTCTGCTGCTTGGCATTTGTTTCACAGGCGTTGCTAGCCACATCTGTCCTCAGCTTCGAGGGTATGTGCACCAGCAGGCTGAAGGGAGATGTTTTTAACCAGAACAGAAAGTCAGATGTAACAGGTTGACTCTGGGCTGGGTTGCAAACTCGTGTACTTTCCCTATAGCCTTACTGATTTCATTTAGTTATGGAACAAAATACAAATGCTGTTTCTTTAAAACATCACTGTAGCTGAGTATATTTCCGTGCGCGTCTTCTGAGTTTCTTAAGCCCACCTGTTTTATTACGGGTTTAAAAGACCCCCCTCTTCCTCTGTATATCTGAAACAGAGAGCTTGTCTTCTTAATTTCCTTTGGTTTTTAAACATTTAATCCTTTGAAGAGAGTTTGCATACTTCACGCAGGGTGGTACCTTTGTATATAACATAAAAAAAAATTCACCATTTCTCTAAATGCACTCCTGCGTCTCTGTATGACAATTAAAGGTCAGATTGCAAAGCTGAATCAGTTAGAGCTCTGTGTTCAGGATACATTCAGCCTGAGCTGATTTTATCTGCCTGGGCTTTGTGAAATGTTAGTGCTTGCACAGTGAGTCTAAAAACAGAAGTCTTTTGCATAACTATATTTGAAAAATCTAAAAAAGAAAGAAAGAGAATGGAGTAATGACATGAAATGATGCCATTTGACTCAATATGTGTGTAGTCCGGTGGCTTTTGTAGCAGTCACACTGTTTCTTAGCGTAGCTTTCTAGAATGTGTGTGTTGTGGTTGGATGTCCTTTGTTTTGTGCAGTGTGCATTTCGGTGCTATGTGAGAATCCATCCAACTCCAATACATTTTATTTGACATGCACAGCTGGGTTGCTGGAGAATGGTCCAGGCCATTAAAAAGAATGCAAAAGAAAACACAGACTATCTATTCATCAGAACACTATGAAAGGGAGACTTATTGGGGCAGGCTCTGGCAAGAGCACACCTGGAGGAAGGAGAAGGAGGAAAACCAACTGGGCGCCCAGCGAGAGGGCGGAGGAAACGCAGCTGCTGCTGACCGCTGCCGCGTGGTGAGGAGCTTTGTCGGTGGTGAAACCTGATCCATTTCCAACTATGGAATCTTATTTTAGAGCGCTCTGCAAACAGGAGGGTTGGGTGGCAGGTGTGAGATTTTATTCATGGAGGGGTCTCTGCTCACTGGGTGCATGGCACCCCAGTGGCACCCCAGGCTAAGAGGTGTGTCATGCTCACCAGGCATCCAGGAGCAGCTCCCAAGGTTCCTGACCTGTGGGATCCTGCTAGCACTCCCCAGGCATCCCTCAGTCTCTCCAAAGAGGGAAGAGAGGAGGCAGCTTTTGGAATTCTCAGGAACCATTCCCTTGCCCTTTATCAGCTGCAGGGAGGCTCTAGTAACCTCAGCTGAGTTCACACAACCTGCCTGCCCTCAACCCCGCCTTTCCCTTCTTGCTTCCTGTGTGTGGCACTGGGGCTGCACTCTTGTTCTTTTATCCAGTCTGAGAAGCTCTCCATTCGTGTGTGGCGTGAGGTTGCCATCTGAACAGCCATGTTGTAATCCTGTGTAAAGACCTAGGGAAAGGTCCCCGGCCACCTCAGTTGCCGTGAGAGGCTACAGCATCTGTGAATCACTTTGGTCACTTGGACCTTTGCAGAGTGGCCACTCTGAGCCTGGCTGGGCTGAGATATGGTTCACTATTCCCAACTTGATCAGTGCATACTAAACTCACTGTGATGGGTCTTAGTGCAGAAGATGGGATGCTGGGGATACCCAAGAACCTTCCTCTGTGGCCAGAACTTCCGGTTCTGCACTGCTGAGACCAGGAGCTTTGGAGAGAGAGACAGGTTGATAGGCTTGGGTTCACACCTAGGTGCTTCTGTGCAAGACAACCCGACAAAGAGCACTCAGGAAGTGGCAGCCAGGCTTATCTGCATCTTGGGGGGCACAGATGGAGTTGGTTGTTTAAGTCCCCCTTTGTCCACCAGTTCCCTGTTCTCCCAGGTGGGAGTCATACTGGAAGTGAGCATGACTGTTGACCCAAAGTCGACGGCCAATCCTTTAAGGGCTTCTGGGAGTAACAAGGGGGCTGGTTGATTTGTTTATTTTAATGGATTTTTTTCAGTATTGATTTTTACAAAACTGTCATGCCTCCCAAACCAAACCAGATTCCAGACTCATCAGGCATTTTCAGAAACCTTTCACTTTCTTTTTGGTTGCTTATGAAACTTTATGGAAATTCTACAGCACATTAACAAAACAAAAAATAAGACAAAAAAACCTTGACAAATATGGCTTGACAAGGCTGGCTTAAAAAACAGCCACCACCAGAAACCCAAACCACTGCAAATACATGTGGCTTTTCCCATTGGGACAGAAATCGAAGGTGTCCATTAGATTTACAGAGCTCTGGGAAAAACCAAAATGAAAACTGTGCCCTGGCTACTTCCAGGGCTTTCTTTTTTCCATTCTCTCCACTTTCCCCCTCACATACGTTCTGCTTCTTGACCTGGAACGAGGAAACTAAAAATCTAACCCCAGCTACGTTATTAAATGGTAGACTTTTAAATTCACACAGTTGATGGGAGATTAAAAACAGAAGGTTAAATTCTGCTCTTACAAAGATGGAACAAAAGCTCTCTGTCTTTTGGAGGTCACTAATCCGGTGTTTGCACCTTATTGTCACTACGTAATGTCTGAAAAACTTGGAATTATTTCCAATTAGTGGGTTTCAGTGGATCTTGCTCTCTGAGCTGGTGACCTCTCGTGTTTGTTTAGCAGGATTTTCTCACCGGTCTTCACCTTGCTGAGCATTGTTTTGCTGTCAGTGTTTCTGAACTGCTCTGGGTGACCCCCACAGAAATGTCCGTGTTGTGAGACTGGGGAGATTTTGTGAATTTTGTGATGACAGATGGCAGAGGCTTAAAAGGCACCTCCACAGCCTTTTGAAAGGGGATTTACACTCCCAGAACCTTTTTTTCTCTCTCCATTCTGGAGGCAGTTTTGTGATTGCTGTCAGAGCTCTGATGCTGCCCATTTAGAACAGCGAGGCCTCTGAGACTGACAACACTCTCCTGTTGGCACACACCTGCTCACCAACATTCTTTGTCCCTTCCGGTCCCCACAGCCTAGACTCAGACAACCTGAAGGTCTCAGGCAGCCACATGTGCTGTTGGAAAAGCAGGTGCTTCCCAGGAAGAATTTCACCTGATTCCAAAAAGAGGGCCTCCTTGGTCCTGCTTATAAAATGGGCTTTTGTTACTAGCTGCCTGCCAGTCACTGCCTGAGACTTAGAGGTTGGTAGTAGGTAGTTCGCATGTATTGAGCAGAAGCCTAGAAGGGTACAAACAGAAGGAATGACAGTTTTAAAATTAGTGCAAACTAAAATCCTTTATGTGCCCCTAGTGAATCGCAGCCTAGACACTCATTGCAGCCCCACTCCAGCCCCCTGATGGGGACCCTCCTAAATGCCGATTGAGACTGGGAAGGCTCCCAGAAGAGACTTGCCCACAGTGAAGAGGGCTATGCGTGGCCTGGAAGGACAAGTTTACCTCTGTTGACAATGTTTACACATTAGTAGAAATGCTGGATTTCAGCTTCTTTGGAAAACTGGGCAGCCCAGCAGCGACCTGGCCCTTAGCCCACAGGGCAGCCATCAGCTGCTCCAATGGGCTCACACTTACTAGGATTTTTTATTTTTCTTACACCTAGCCTACTATACTCACTTCCCTGATTAACCCCAGTAGCTGTTTGAGTTTGCAAAACTCTGATTTGTTCTAATTTGTAGAGAAACTGAAAAGTAAATATATAACGAGGACCTTAGAATCCAACCTAATAAAATAGTACAAGATGCAGAAAATGTTCATGCTGCAAAGATGTTTTTCTCTCCATTGTTCATAATATACAAAACTGGAAACAACATAGCAACGGCAGGATGGCTAACTAAATTATGGTGCATTCCTATAATGGGATATTATGTAGCCATTAAAGTACTGCACATGCAGAATTTTTAATAACATGGAAAGAAGCTCATGATGTCATGTTGGGTTAGAACAAAAAGCTTGACACCAGATTGTATTTGCAGTACACTCCAACTATCTTTCAAAAAGCAAAAGCAATAGGCATAGAATAAGGCTGGAAGGAAATTTACCAAAATATTGAGAGTGGTTGCTTTTTGGTAATGAAATTATCCATGATTATTTCCTCTTTTTTTTTATTCTGAGTTTTCCTTGTTTTCTACAGTGAATGTGCATAGCTTTTATATTCAGAAATAAAACCATTAAAAAGTAAAAATAGAAATAGTAACCCTGAAGATTAGGAGATTTTCCCTCAGTTTCACAGCTGGTTGGTGACAGGACAGGACTGAAACCCATGTTCCCTGATTCTGAGACACATGGGCTGGTTCCACTCCCGAGGGCCAGGCTGCCGCAGCTTTGTGCCCACGGTTCTCACTCAGAATCCGTGGGCTTCGTGTGGGTGTGCTTGTCTCCATGGGGGTACATAAGTTGTGTCCTCTGTTTTGCCTTCAATTTCATAGTCATGAGCAATCTTTAAGAGCCAGACAGTGATGCTCTTTGAGTAGAAATTAGAGCTGGTTCAGGCGTTACTCTGTGCTGAGCCGGTGTCACAACTTGTGTGACTTGTGTGTATATTTCCTTGGGGGTGCACCTACACTAGATCTTCTCCTATTTCTTTTTTTTTTTTTTTTTTTTTTTTTTTTTTTTTTTCGTGTCCGGCAACGGATCCCAACCCCCAGTGTTGCCCCCG
>NW_007736618.1:61066-62331 GCF_000696425.1 Galeopterus variegatus
CCCCTTTTTTTTTTTTTTTTTTTTTTTTTGTCTTTTGTCTTTTTCCGTGTCCGGCAACGGATCGCAACCCTCAGTGTTGTCCCCGTACCGGACCGGGGACCGGCAACGGGATTGCAACCCTCGGTGTTGCTCCCGCGCCTCGCTCAGCCAGTGAGCGGGAACCGGTCTGTATGTGGGATCCGAACCCTCGGGCGGGAGCGCCGCCGCGCTTCCCAAGCGGTGCACTATCCAGTGCGCCACCGGGCCGGCCCATCTTCTCCTATTTCTGTTTTTCCTTCTCCTTCTATTTCTTCTCCACTAGGGAGGACAAGTGAGAGCAACCAAAGTCCCTTCACTGGGGCAGAGAAGTGATGCTGTGCTTTGAAGAGCCCCCAAGTGTACCCATGACTTCTTACCGAAAATGGTAAACGTTTTACCAAGTGCCTTGGGACCGAAAGACCAGAGTCCCATTCCTAACCCCTGGCACTAACTGCTCTGGTGGCTTTGGTCAAATCTGCACTTTCTTAGAGCATCTCCCACAGTGTGAAATGGGAAAGGGAAAGTTTTCTATTGAATGACTTTCTGTAGGTAAGCTAAGGGAATATACGACTCTGTCGCCCCTGTGGGGATAACCTGTCCAAGGAGACCACATGCTTGCTCACTGTAGCCCAAGGAGAGAGAGTGCTGCCAACGTTTGCCCCAAGACTCAGCTTTGCTTGTGTTTGGGGCTCTGTAGAGTTAACCAGACACCAGTGAGTATAATACAGTTGACCCTGTGCTTTGGGAACAAGCTGGCTCACTTGATTGGCGTGCCGGTGTAGTGGACTGAATTATGCTCCCCAAAACTCATTGAAGCTTAAATTGTGTCCCCCAAGTCTTATGTATTAAAAACTTAACCCCCACTGTGACTGTTAAGAGGGAGGGAAATCCTATTATGGTAATTGAAAGGTGGAATCTTGAAGAGGTGATTTGATTGTAGGACCGTGCAGTACTGAATGGATTAAAAATGGTGGTCAGGGTGTGGTTCTGAGGGTTTTAAGAGAAGAGAAGAGTCTGTCTCTCTCTGCTCTCTCTGCTCTGCTGTCTTTCAATGTGAGAACCCTGGGTCACTGTTGCTGCCACCCGATGGACTTTGCACTTCCCAGTTCCGTGTATTTTGTTGTTGTTGTTGTTGTTTTTTTTTTTTTAGAAAACATTTTTATTATTTTTTTGTCATTCATGTTAAATTTATTTATTTATTTATTTATTTATTTTGTCAATATACAATGTAGTTGATTATTATGTCC
>NW_007736619.1:0-884 GCF_000696425.1 Galeopterus variegatus
TGCTGACTATTTCCGAGAAAGCTAACTTTTTGTTGTTTATTACATCCTTTAATAATTTATCCCCAAAGAAACCAAACTGACAAAATTCCTTGAGCCAGAACTGGCAGCTTGTCAGTTCTCACTGCTCACTGAGAAAAGAGCAAACACATACAATTCATTAGAGACCACACAGACCTAGTTAGCAATTTTCATAATGCTTTTCTTCAAAATATTTTCTAAAATCATCCAAATATGTACTTACATACTAAAAGTTAGGAAGAAAAACACGCTTCAGTATCTACAAGGGTACTTCATAAAATTCATAGAAAGATACTTGTTATCTTTTAATTCCATTTTTCCATGAACTTTTTGAAGTATCCTTCTGTTCATTTATTCTTAGGAACCTGTCATTTTGATGCCTGGCAGGAAGAGGGGAGAACAAATTCACAGTCATGATTACTTTCCCTAATCCTTTCAGGAGAAAAGATAAATGTTGTAATCGTTGCAGAAAAGCAAGTTTTTTTTTTTCTTTTGTCCTGTAACTTCTCAGAAATTATTACCTCCTTATTATGTTATTATTATATTATTTTTATGTTATTTTTATGTTATTATTATATTATTTTGCTTTGTGAATGTTAAAATCTCATTAAGGATTTCAGATGGACTCCACATAGCTCTGACAACATTTATATTGAGAGGATGGCAATTAATTCCATTTCAATAACAATAAGCCTTTTAATTTATAAATACTAATAATCAATGTCTAATAATTTATTTTAGTTTAAAAAGAAAATAAGTATCCCTTTCTCTGCAGTTACAGATTTCCCCATTCATTACTCTTCAGTGTACAATCATAGCACTAAAACAGGGAGTTTTAATGATTTAAATTAAAAGTATGCACATGT
>NW_007736619.1:1964-3187 GCF_000696425.1 Galeopterus variegatus
TTTTTTTTTTTTTCAAAAGTTCAGTGTTACTACTAGCACATAATATTTATATAAGGGTAGATCTTGTTTAATTTGTTTAACATCATGATTACACCAAGATAAAATTACATAAATAATGCTACTGATTTTATTATATATCTGCATTTTACTCTAAAAGCTGAATCCAAAATTATTATATCTCATCCTCACTTATCTTTTTAATCAGAAATTTCACATGTATAAAATTATAAGTCCTTAATCTGCTTTGGAATTTAAGAGTTATTTTACACTGACAAACTAATCTCATCTCAATTACCTTGGGATTATGGCTGGCATCTCCACAAGTCCATTATACAGGTTCCCATCATGAAAAGTCTTAAATTACCTCTCCTCTTAATTTCCTAAAATTCTTTGTAAACTCATCCAAAAAATTGTTTCTTTAAAAATATTTTCAGTTTTTATTCCTTTTCTTTTATTCTATCAGAAATTATTCCAAGGAAACACCACTTTGGATGGGCTCAAGGCAAACTTGTGTGGTGTAGAGACCACACTTTAAAGAAAGAGGAGTGAATGAGTCCATTTCTGTTACTTATAACAAAATACTTGAAACTGGGTGACTGATAAAGAAAACAAAATTTATTACTTACAGTTTCTGAGGCTGGGAAGTCCANAAGTCCATCAAGTGGTGGCCACAGTGACCCAGGGGTCTCACATTGCAAGATGGTGGAAGCAGAGAGAGCAGCGGAGAGAGAGAGTTCCTCATGCACTGTCCTTTTAAAGCCCTCAGAACCACGCCCCTGACCACCATTTTCAATACATTCAGGACTGCAGGGTCTTACAATCCAACCACCTCTTCAAGGTCCCCCCTTTCAGTTACCCTAAAAGGATTTCACACCCTTCTAACAGTCACAGTGGGGGCCAAGTTTCTAATACATAAAACTTGGGGGCACAATTCAAGCTTCAATGAGTTTTGAGAGGACATAATTCGATCCACTACAAGGAGTATTGACGACTTTTGGAGTATTGGAGAAATACATAATTTTAGAAGGTGAGATTTGAGAAGAATTTGGATGGAAAAAAGGAAAAGACAAAATACATTAGGAGAAATGTGCTTTGCTCATTCTGTTAGAAACAACACAGATGGCTATAAACATTCATTCAGAAAACAAAACCCAGGCAAAATAAATAAATAAATAACCTTAACATTTTCAGCTGGAGTGCCATGCTTCAACAGAGACACTGGC
>NW_007736619.1:4090-6755 GCF_000696425.1 Galeopterus variegatus
AAATAAATAAATAACCTTAACATTTTCAGCTGGAGTGCCATGCTTCAACAGAGACACTGGCACAATCATTCTTGGTCTTCATGCTTTTTTCCACAATTGTTTGTCAAGAATGTGTGATCTGCTGCTGGCATTAGCCAACTCCAGGCAGCAAGGAAGACAAAATGTCAACGGTACATGCAATAGCTCACAAAACCACTACACACCTTTGTAAGCCACAGAATTTGTCTGATTCAGGAAAAATATGAGTGGAAAATTTAATAACTGCCCAAAGAGTGAGAAGCCATATTTTCTTCTAAAACAAATAGGCTTCAGCTCAAGACATTACAAGGTTTTAATATTAGTAAATGCACTTTGTAGTTTCAAAATGTTTCCAAAACTCTTAGAAAGCAGTAAGGTTAAAAGTGTATTCTATGAATAAATCTTTGTTGGAGACAACAGAATGGTGTTCTAAAAACAATCTTTCTTCAGGAAATGAGATACTTTAATTTTACTTACCAATGAAATGGCCAAAATGCATTCATCCTTGAAAATAGACTCCACGTAAAAGAGACCCTTTTATCTTAGAATAGGGTCATATGAATTGAGGATTCTTCAGAAATGACAATAAAAAAATGTAATTTTTATTAAGTTTATATTTAACTGAGTTATAAAAATATCTCATCACACCTGGAATTTTCAATAAAAAATTGAAATTATTTTCTTCAGAAAGATTATCCACTGAAAAGTATTAGAAATAGCATGGTCAGAAAAGCATCAGAATAAACCTGTTATCACAAAAGAACCTTTCTGTCTTAGCACAAGAAAGCAATGGTTTGGTCCCATCTCCTCCATCAATGACATTTTCACTTGGGCAATTTAATCCATCTATAAAAATCCATAAAATTGTATATAAGTAATGATAGTAATGATAAGAACACAACTTTCATCATTACCTTATCCTGATACTTAAAAGAGATTAGGTGTGGGGAAAATGCTAAGCAGACTGCAATAAGCTTATGTAAATTTAGTTTTATTAGGTCTGCTTCTGACATTAATTTACTAGGTTGATTTGTGGCAGTAAGTCATTAACTGTTTTTCATTGTGAAATGGAGCATCCAAGCGAAAGCACATGATATATTTTAAAAAATAATAACAATTTAAAGACACAAAAATTAAGAACAAAATGTTACCTATACTTTGGACATCTCCCTTTGCGCTTCTGGATAACTTCTCCTCACACACATCAAAATCCAAAAATGTAAACACTTGTATATATTTTGTAATAATCATTGTCTTGTTTGTCTTTATAATTTTACTCTACATCTATATATCCCTATCTCTCCCTCTCTCTTTATATATAAAACTATGTAACTATACTGTATGCTTTATATATAGTTATATAAAAATATATATACATATACATTTGCATATATATATATCATTCAAATTTGCTTCTTGAGAGAGTTCAAGGACTCACAAAGTGGCTAGCTTGGGCTTGCTTACAACATGGCAGTGGGGGTCACAAAGGTAATAATCTACCACTGAGATCTAAACAGGTTCATGTGCAGTATCACAGAAATATTTATCCAGATAGTGGCTGCCAAAATGTCAGATTATAATTAAATATGAGGTCTTTACTACATGGATCAGGTACTAATAAATGAGAGAATTCCTCAAATCTTAGATGGACAGGAAAAAAAATCTAAGAAATGAAACAAAATCTGAGCAACATTACCAAAATTGAAAACTTGATTTATAACCTTAGATTCTTGAACCAGAGCTTTTTACACTCCTCCAAATCTCCTCTATGGGGAATCAAAGTGAAATACAGACATTATGCTACCCACCTAGTGGAGAAAAATAAATGCAGAGGCTAAGGACCAGGAAATTCCATTTTCCATATCTTAGTTAGGTCCTAAATTTAAAATATAACCCATATTAGCCACCAAATAGAGGTGCATTTAGTAATGATTTTTCTTGGCAATTACACTGGGTAAATACTGAAATTTTAGATTTTTGTTTCTTTTTTTCTTCCTTCAAAAACAGCAATAATAATGGACTTTTCCTTAATAACAGCTGTTTTCAAATAACTTACATTGACTGAAAATCTAATGCACAGTCAGATAGAGAAGAATTGAAGTGTTCTCTCTAGAGGCAAAGAATTTGGATGACTACCCATGGCAACACAATTTCAAGGCAGCGGAATAACCACGAAATCAAGGGTAAGAGAGCAGCTGTTGGATCCAGCACATTTAGCACAACTAATCAACCCAAGGTCAGCAGCTAGTATAAGCTGTGAAGTGAAAAGATAAACTTCAGTGACAGGTTCTGAAAATATTGTCCACAGACACATAGAAATGACTGTATTTGTGTTTAGGTGTTGCAGAAAGGGCATAGTTCAGTTCAGTCATTTTTGCAACCATGAACAGATAAACTATCTCAATGGGCAACTTCAAGAATGAAATATAATAGGTAGAAAAGATGTATCATCTGACAAATAACTATGGCAGAAATCCAAATGTCTTCCTAACTATAAATTCTGATATTTTCTTGTTTATTCCTTGGGCACATTTATTGAACTACATTTTGTCCCATTTCACGCCTAGGACTATACAAACTACCTCAGATCACCTTCTAGGAGAAAACTGTTTCCTATCCTTTGGCTTAAAAATACATATATATATAT
>NW_007736619.1:7692-9834 GCF_000696425.1 Galeopterus variegatus
CTGGGACTCATAAAGGCTGCAAAATCTTGTTACAATCCTCAACCCCACCCATATGAGGCATTTAAAAATTTTTAAATATGCAAGCACTGTTTCACTGTTTTGACATTATGGAAAAACTCCACTTGATCACATTTATTTACTATTTCATTTGAAATGTGGTATCTCAATTGTTTTTTATTAAGTGGAACACTTTCACTTTCTAAACGTAATTTGATTTACCAATTTTATAATAATTAGTAATATATCCACTTGGCACAGTAGCCAGCTAAACCCCCAATACGTTGCTGTCCATGTCTTATTTTCTTAGAGAAATAATGGTAGTGTTGCAGGGAGAGCTATTTGTCCTCAAGGACATAATAGCCTGTGAGACAGACCCTTCAGGACATACGATGCTGTTGACAGAGCCCAAAGGCACCCGGAGACTGGTGCTCAGGACTGGAGACTCTCACCATGGACTAGTCATTGGAAGACAGCCACATGAGTGATAAACATGGGAAGTAAGTGATTAGAAAAATACTGAAGTAGTTAGAATAGTGAATAAAGGAAGACTGAAAACCATCTAACTCGCCTCACAGTTTTGTCAAAGAAACATTGAAATAGAAAGTGCAGTGATAAGAAAATGTATGAAGGACTCATGGGGTGTATCTTGGGTGTAAATAAGCATTTCACTTACAACTAGATGCCCTCTCACTGTTGCTAGTACAAAATGCTGACTCTTAAGTAATGAAAAAGAGAATTACAAAGCTGAGACTTTTTTTTTNTTGAACTACATTTTGTCCCATTTCACGCCTAGGACTATACAAACTACCTCAGATCACCTTCTAGGAGAAAACTGTTTCCTATCCTTTGGCTTAAAAATACATATATATATATGATGTCTGACTTCAGGCAAGTCACTTTCCTACCTGGATTATAGTTTTATTATTTTTAAAATGGAAGATTAGTCTCCACAAAAATAATTTCTAGCTGGAATGTTTGTTTGGGTTCCTATTATCAACTAGTCACTGGATAAGTGATATAAAGCACTGTCTTTAAGTGATAAGCTATTTGGAGATGTAAGATAAGTTCATGAAAATATAAATAATAATCTAAGGTACTATGGGCCAATCATAATATTTAAAAGACATTCATAATAAGTCTTCTAGGAATTGAGAGGAAGTAGAAATCACTTTGGGCCAAATACATCAGAAATATTTTCAAAACAGAGATAGAAGTTGGATAAAGGAGAGAGTTGAGCATTCTCCAGGAAGGAGACTGAAGTGAGCATAGGTGTGGAGGCAGATACTGAACTTTGGCTACGAATAAGCTAACGACACCATCTGCAGGTAACCATACTTAGTTTCCAAAGTGTTTAAATGTTCAGTCCAGCTCTATATCAGTTGGTCCAATTCACATAAAAAGAGATCATGAAATACTGTATCACACTTACACAGTGCATTTTTCTATTTTGAATATTTTTCTACTTAGGACACTATTTTTTTTTCTTCAAAAGTATTTCTTACCAAAAATGTAATACACTGATCACACCTCTGACCGTATAAAGGAATCTGACATCATTAATCTATGTACCTAGTACTCATAGATCAACACTCATTAACTACATAAGAATCACTTCAAACTGAATAACTTGGAGAACCAAAGAATGGTTTGTGTTTTTATGGAACAAAAGTATGAATATATCCATAATTCGAGGCGAGGCAGCACAAATATTTTGTTATCTAAATTGTCGTAGAAAAAATGGCATGTAAGTAACTTTTAACTTGAGTATGTGTGTGCAGAACCTGAGACAGGTACTCTTAGAGCTCTGCTTCTCAACCCCTTGGCTCACCTGCAGCACAACAGTGGCCCACCTGCAGGGCAATGATGATCCACATCAGCACAGTGGTGACCCATGTCCAGCAATGATGGCTCACCTGCAGCACAATGGCTACCCACCTGTGGGCCGATGGTGGAGAACCTGTGTGAAATCAGGCTCACACCACAAGGGTTCTCGCAAGCACAACATGTGACTACACTTTGTTGTCTCTGGGACTCATAAAGGCTGCAAAATCTTGTTACAATCCTCAACCCCACCCATATGAGGCATTTAAAAATTTTTAAATATGCAAGCACTGTTTCACTGTTTTGACATTATGGAAAAAC
>NW_007736619.1:11029-39709 GCF_000696425.1 Galeopterus variegatus
AAGAACTCTTTACACTAAAAACAATCTAGAATTTCTTAGACAATTAAGCTTGCTTTTGTTCTCTAATCTACCAGCCTACCTGAGTAAATCCCAGAGAAATGTTCACATAAATCCATGAAGTATTACAAACCAAGGTATTTACCACAACATTGCTGAGAATCAGAGAGCTGGAGACAGCCTAAGGTATTCACCACAACATTGCTGAGAGTCACAGAATGCTGGAGACAGCCTAGAATTCTCTGACTTCAGGAATCTGTAAGTGAATTGTAGTGAATGCATGCCATGGAACATAGGATGCAATTAGAAGAAATGAACTCTATGGAAATGGAGAAACACTGATAAATATACTCAACATTTCCTGTAAAAAGATATGTCTTAAAAATCAGAATTGAACAGAAAGTAAAACATTGATGTCATTTAAAAATTCAAAAACCTTGCAAACCTGCACATATACACATACATAAGGACATGTGTCAAGCATGTTGGACAGGATGCATGTTAGGAAGGGATCAGAGTGGGTATTGGGTAATAGAGACAAATAATACAGCTAGAGAGGGGTGCATGGGGAAACAAAGGAAATACATTGGGAATAGAGAGGAAACTAACTAATGAATTAAACTCAGATTTTTTTTTTCAGGTATCAGGTGTGATCACAAGAATTATGAATGCCAGAAGAAATGCAGTCAGAGAAGGAGTAATGGGGGACATAAGGTATTGAAAAGATTATGGTATTCATGAGATAGCTTCTATACACATAAAAGTGCTGAAATTAAATAATAGCACTGTAAACTTTTTAGTTATTATTTTTCATTGACACATAATAATTGTACATATTTATGGGGTGCAGTGTGAGGTTTCAATATATGTGTACACTGTATAATAGTCAACTCAGAGTAATTGCTATATCTATCGCCTCAGATAGCTATTTCTTAGTGGTGTGAACATTTGAAATCCTATCATTCTGCTATTTTGAAATACACAGTGTATTATATAGTTATTTATAAAAATAAATTACCAAAAAAAATAAAAAAGAAAGAAAATGAAAGCATAAAGAAGCTTACTGTTACAAGTGGGGATATATAAGTGAGTTGTAGTGGGCGCACATTATGGAGATTTTTCTTATTTTCAAAAATTTCAATATTTGGTTTTCTTATATAATTATATAACTCTGGCTTTATTATGTCTGTGTTTATAACATATGGCAATATGTTTGTAACATGTTAAACACATGCCAATCCCCTTCCCCCTTCCTGGACTGAGGGGATCCTGCACTCAAAACACTTTCCATGGAATGGGCCATGTGCCAGTCCCTTATGATGACTTGCCACCTCTGAGTGGCTCCTTTCTTCAGTTGTCTGTGGCCACTCAGACCTATGTGGATCCTTGGGAATGTGTTTAGTGATCTTGCTGGCCTGGGAGCCACCAAGGTCCTCCTCTCCCCTGCAGCCTCTGAACAAATTCATACAAAGGACACAGCTGTGGCTTTTGCCAGCTCCTGCTCCGTGCACTCATCAGGGCCAGGCTTGAAGTGGTTGGGGCTCAAAATGGTGGGAATGGTGCTTTCTTTCTCTCAGTGTAGCTTCTCCTGCCATCATGAACTCCATAGGTCTCTTCTCTTCCCCTGAGCTCTAGTGGCCCCAGCTTGGCTGTTGTTGCTTTTTAATAGCTCTAAATTGTTGTAGCTTCTCCTGCCATCATGAACTCCATAGGTCTCTCCTCCTCTTCCCCTGAGCTCTAGTGGCCCCAGCTTGGCTGTTGTTGCTTTTTAATAGCTCTAAATTGGTTGATTTGTGGGAGAGAGTGACGCTGGGGACTATCTCTTCTGCCATCTTGACTGGAAGTCTAAACATTTTTTATTACTTAAAATACTTTAACATTTATTCCTACATATTTGTATACCACAGTGCATTGTTTCAAAACATGCATATACTGCACAATAACTCCCTTTTAGTTATTGATGCTATTATTATTATTTCATTAAAACATGGTCATACTAAATCATTTTTTCTTATCAGAATTAGGGGATTAGATAAGTATCTAAAAAACATAATCTTGTATCTCTTTTCTCCCAGAGACATCAATTCTCCATCTGGATAAAAATGCAGTGTGTCACATTTTGAAAAGCAGACATTGGATTTTAATAGAAAATGTGTGGCACATGCATACTTGTTTCAATCTCTGTCTTTTTACTTGAATCTGATATGTCAAATTATCAAGGAATTCTTCAGACAAAGAATTAGACATGTGAATTAAATAAGTGCTCACAAGTTTTCATCTTTTATAAATTGTCATAAAGCATAAAGATAAGTTCCAGGAAAGACTGATATTTGAAAGTTTCTACTTATAGAACGATGTCTCTGATCCTTCCACTGTTCCTTTACATTTTGTCTCTTCATATTCTGGCAGGTATGTGATATCCCCTATGGCAGCTTTTGAGGACAGAAACTGAATAATAAAACTTTGCCAGTTGATATTTATGAAAACAGAAAAAGGTTTATGTTTTAACTTCAGACACAGTAAAAATTTAGCTAGTTAATGTTAAGGTATAAGATTAAAATTATAATGTTGGGAGCATGGGTCATAGTTAATCTATGTAATTTTAATAAGTTGAAACTTCTTAATGTGATTATGAAAAAAGTATTAAAATATAGTTACTAGTAACCTAATTGATATATTGGTATAAATAAAAAATATATTAAAAAAACTTATCTGAAAGAAAATAGAATTTTTTTGTTGCTCTCAAGTCAAAGTTTAGAATTTATTGATGCTGTATAACATTTCCTTTTTTTCCTTCTAGAAATTATTTTAAAAATATATTCCAAAGAAATAATTATCCAAAAACAATTTAAGTTAAAGAAAGATAAATATTAATTTTATGTAAGATTTATAACCATTGTACTGATATAAGACTTAATTATGAATATTATATAAATATTTTATTGCACTCAGTAAATCTTAATGAAAAATCTAGGAGCAATGAGTATATCAGTCTGATGGATCTTGCTTTCCAGAAACATCCTTTAATAAAAGGAACCAGGACTCTTTGGATAAATGTCTGTTTCTGGTGCAGAAATATACCAAATGAGCCTGAAGAATCTTGTGCCAGAAAGTAAGGAATTGTTGAACACACACACACACACATACACACACACACACACAATTATTGGAGCATGCTAAGAGCACATAAGAGAAAACAGAAAGTGGTTCTAATGGCCAAAACTGAAAAATATTTGAGTAACAAAACAAATAAAGTATACACACACACACACACAATTATTGGAGCATGCCAAGAGCACATAAGAGACAACAGAAAGTGGTTCTAATGGCCAAAACTGAAAAATATTTGAGTAACAAAACAAATAAAGTAGTATTGTATAATAACTCACAGTTTAGAATTAATATCCATGATTCCACACTAATATAAATAATTATTGAATAAATGAACAAGTGAGTGAGTGAAAATAGACAAATTTCTCATGCAGAAGAATTCCAAATAATTTATGTCCATACTCTACCCATAAGGGAGCGAATAAGTTTCCACTTTAAAGTATGGGTTATGAATAGTGACTTCCTTCCAAAGAGTTCAGTATGAAAAGGAGGAAAAAGTGTAACTTTACAGTCTAGAAATCTGACAAACACAAGCTCAGCCAGGTGATCAGCCTTAACATTGATAGGTCATGTTGATTATGCATACCCTTAGTACAATGTGGTGAAAGTGGCATGTTACCTCAGTGGTCTTTCTTCTGAAAACACATAATCGCAGTCTAATCACGAGTAAAATATCAGAAGAATCTTCATTGAGGGTCTTTCTACAAATACCTGACCAGTATTCCTCAAAACTGTCAAGATCTTCAAAAAAAGGAGTCTGAGAAAATATCATAGCCAAGAGGAATCTAAAAAAATATGACAACTAAACATAGTGTAGTATTCTGGATGGTATCTTGGAAGAGAAAAATGACAGGTTAAAAAAAAACTATTAAGATATGGACTTTAGTTAATAACAGTATTGGTTCCTTAATTGTGACAAATTTGCTATACTGATATAGGATGTTAATAGGGGAAATTGGGTGTAGGGTATATGAGAATTTACTATACCATAGCAACAGACTGAATGTTTCCATCCTCCCAAAATTCACATGTTGAAGTACTATCCCCCAATGTGGTGGTACTAGGAGGTAGGGGCTTTGCGAGGTGATTAGATCATGAGGGTAGAGCCCTTATGAGTGGGAATAACGGCATTGCTCTGTGCATTGAACGTACCCCCCCCAACACCCATTGAAGCTTGACCCCCATTGTAACAGTGCTAAGAGGGTGGGATATCTGATTATGGTATTTGAAAGTTGGGGACTTTAGGAGGTGATTAGGTTGTGAGGACTGTGCCCTGCTTCATGGATTGCTCTATTCGTGGAGTAATGGACAATGGATGCAGTTCTGATGGCTTTTTTTTTTTTTCCTTTTTGTCTTTTTTTTTTTTTCGTGACCAGCAACGGATCGCAACCCTCAGTGTCGCACCCGTACCGGACCGGGACCGGCAACGGGATCGCAACCCTCGGTGTTGTGCCTGCACCTCGCTCAGCCAGTGAGCGGCCGGTCTGTATGTGGGATCCGAACCCTCGGCGGGAGCACCGCCGCGCTCTCAAGCGGCGCACTGTAGCAGTGCGCCACCAGGCCGGCCCCAATATAAGGAGAGCAGGTGAGCAGGTTAGCTCTCTTTCTCATGCCATTCCTTGCCATGTGAGTCTCTGCTTTGCTGTGGAGATTTACCACCAAGAAGGCCCTCACCAGATATGTTCCCTGGAATTTGGACTTCCCAGGCTCCAAAACTGTAAGAAATAAATTTTGTTTTTTTATCAATGACCCAGTTTCAGATAGTATTATGAGAAACAGAAAATGGACTAATAAACCATATAAAAGAGACCCCCTCACCCTCTTTCCACCATGTGAGGAAACAATGAGAAGTCAACACTCTGCAACCCCAAGAGGGCCCTCATCAGAACCCAACCCTGCTAAATGGCACCCTGATCTTGGACTTCTAGTCTCCAGACTGTGAGAAATTAATTTCTGTGGTTTATAAACCAGCCAGTTGATGGCATTTTGTTATAGCAGCCATAACTGACTAAGACAACTCTCCTCACAATATTTCCTATAAATCCAAAACATTTTAAACATAAAGGCTTATTTTAAAAATTATGAGCATTTTCACATTCAATGATAGTGATCAAGATAATGCAGACCTTACTGCTGCTCACTCTCTCTCCTTATGAAGCCATCAGAACCATACCCATTACTGCATGGATGGAACAACCCATTCTACTGAGCATAACTGAAAAAGCAGGGAACGGTGCTCCTGCTCAGCTTGCAAATAAGGTTCGACTGAGTAGATAGCTCTTCAGGGCCTACAGGTGTCAAGGGTGTTCAACGGGGAAATGGGCCATACTGCCTGGTTTTTGGTTGCAATTAAATATTCGTTTGTTTCTTCCTTTCTTTCTTTCGATTGTGTTGTTGGGAGAATTGTTCTGTATTTGACTTTTTCCATTAGCAACCAGCAAGTATTCTGAGCCCTCTGGTCCAAGCAGTAACTTAGTGGGTGTGTTTCCATGTGTTTTGTTTGTATATCTTTGGCCCCTTTTCATCTACTATGACCTCCACCTTATCCTTCTCACTTCAGCCAAGTGATGGAGAAAAATCTATTTCCCAGCCTGGACTGGGTGGGCAGCCACTCTGTCCAGTGCATAGTCATATGTGAAAAAAATACAAAGGTTGAAAGCATCTCCATCCTCAGAGGAAAGAGAAGCCTAGTTTTGGAGTATAAGAGTGTGCTCATGAAAATTAACCACCAAGACAACAGAGTGAATTGTGAACAGAACAGGCAATGGGATTGAGAATTTCAAAGGAGAATGACAGGTCAGCTGAGGGACCTAAACAAGGTATTGAGAAAAGTGTTAAGATTGGAGCCAAGAGGTCTTACCTTTGCCTGATTAATATACCCACTCACGCTCCAGGTCTTAGGCCTCACCTCCTCCAGGATGCCTTCTCACCCATCTGAACCTGGGGCAGGTGGATGGCTTGTGGGTCCTCAGAGGGGACTGAGCTTACATCTTTGGTAACATTTGCTTCACTGTGTTGTGCTGTTTGCTTCTCTGTCTCACCATTAGATTGTAAGCTCCTGTGGGCAGGGACTGATGATTGTGTCCCCAGCACAATCTTTGTCACATGTGTTGATGTGTTAGTCAACAAAAATGCCTCTGAAATGACTGCAGTTGCCTGTGGTGGCCACAGTTGGTTCTGAGCTTCCCCATGCCAAAGTGAAATCAGAAGATCCACTTTGTCTAGAAGGCAAAAGCAGGTGGTTGTGTCCTAAGGGTTTTCTTTGTCTGTACATTTTGCTATACTGTCTAACATGCCTATGACTGTATGTTTCTTTCCTAAATAAAATAAATGCATCGTGAAACATAAATAAATAAGGAAAAATATATAAGTTTCTACTACATTGGAGACTTAAGAGTGAAGCTGTACTGGCCAGGATGTGCAAAATAATAAACAGTGAGATCTACCCAGCATTTATGGCCCTCTTTGTCCTATGTGTAATTGCTGATTTTATAGTGGTTTCTCATAGGTTGGCAAGCCAATGTGCTTTTGACTATCTCAAAAGGCTAGAAAACAAAAACTGAAGCCTCAGACACACCGAGGTAGTATTTGGGAAAGCTCCTTGCTTTTGGTGGAGGCTCAGAAGACTGCACCATTTAAAGATTGGTCTTGAAATATGACCAGGCTTCTCTTCTTAAATCATCCCCAAACTCTAAACACATTAGAATTCATTGGAATCCCACAGGGTGTGCACCCAGGTGTCTGTCAGAGTCAAATATAATCCTTTAGGAATTAGTATCATCTGAGGCCTTACACTGTTTTTCATAAGCAATTTTGCAAACACCATATATCCACCTCATAATCACAATCAAAACTAACTAAATACATGCATTCAAAAGACAACATAAAAAAGTGCCAGAAGAACCTAAAAACAAGTTTAAATGTATATGAAATATGAATATAAATATGTAAGTGCAGTTAATCCTCATTATTAAAGATTCTGTATTTGCAAATTTGCCTATTTACTAAAACATATTTATACCCCCCAAAAAACTTGAATATGTATGTAATTCCTGAACATGTACAAAGTGGCAAAAAATTTGAGTCACACAACAAAGCATTTCCCAGCTGTGACCCAAAAGGATGAAGTTCTGCCTTTTAATCTCAGTGTCACACAGAAGTGACCAGAGGACAGACATGACAGGAGGCTGTGCAGGGCAGTTCAAGAAGCTCCACCCCTGGGGCCAGCTGGATGGGTCTGAATCCCAACTCTGGCACCTGTTAGTGAGGTGGCCCCAGACCAGTCGCTTAACACTTCTAAACCTCATTTCCTCCTTTATAAAATAAAGCAGAACCTACCAGAATGAAGAAGTTCTGCCTTTTAATCTCAGTGTCACACAGAAGTGACCAGAGGACAGACATGACAGGAGGCTGTGCAGGGCCTTTCAAGAAGCTCCACCCCTGGGGCCAGCTGGATGGGTCTGAATCCCAACTCTGGCACCTGTTAGTGAGGTGGCCCCAGACCAGTTGCTTAACACTTCTAAACCTCATTTCCTCCTTTATAAAATAAAGCAGAACCTACCAGAATGAATTGTTTTTTAGGATTAAAATTATAAACTATGTGAATTACGTATTTATCTTATTTATATATATATTTCACCTGGGAATAATGATTTAGTGTTTACTGATACCAAATTGATTTATGTATACATAAATAAATAGAGGCTTCAGATATTTGTATCACATGCTTGAAAACAACTATATTTACTGTGGCTAAGGTGATAAAAGGAAAACTAAGAATCCCATTAGATAATTAAAAAATAAAAATGGAAAATCAAGAAGAGAACATTTAAAATTTAGAAATGTTTTTATCTGTACACAAATTAAAAACAGAAATAGATTACTAGTAATAATAAGTACATGTATTTATTAAATCTAAATTAATATTGATTGCACAAAGGAATAATTATAATAACATGTGGCATTAAAAATATGGTGGCTTAAAAATTATAGCAAAATATCTCAAAATTCAGAATATGAATAAACTTGAAATATTCTAAAGTCTTTGCATTGGCAGGAAAAGGGTAAGATAAAATATCCATATGATATTCTCGAAAGGGAAATGCAATAACAAAAAATTTTCAGTTAATTAAAGATAAGACACAAGAGAGAAAAAAATAGTAGACAGGGCAAAGAAAGAGCACAAATAAGATAATATAATAATAAGATAATAAATAATAAATATGGTAATAAATAAATAAGATAATAAATATAAGATAAGATCATAATAAGAGCATATATAAGAAACTTGAAACCAAATACAGAAGTTATTGTACTAAATGAATATGGACTGAAGGCTTTAGTTAAAATCCAAAAATGATAAGGCCAGGTTAAAAAAAAAAACAAACTACATTTTGTTTTAAGATTCAGATCTAAAATACACAAATACAAAAACCTTAAAAGTAAAAGCATATAAAGAAATATACACTGAGAAGACTAAATTAAATAAAGCCATCATGGTTTTATTAATATAAGAAACTGGACATTTAGGCAAAGAAAACACTACAAGAAACAGAGATATTTAATAATAATTAAAATAAATTGCTGACATTTGTATCTACTGAATAACAGTTTTAATATATATAAAATAAAAGTCAATAGAACTGAAAGGAAAAATTGAAAATTTCAGATTCCTAGCAAGAGATTATTAAAAGAAAAACAAAGAGTAAAGAAACAGAACATGATAACAACAGCATTATCAAACTTAACATAATAAACACCTATTGAAAATTACATCTAAAACCTTCAGAATACTGATTAAGTCAAAATGTAATTATTACATGTAAAAAGTGATGTTTGTGACACAAAAAGCATGTTTCAACTAATTTCAAATGATGAGAAAAAAAATATTCTGTCCACATTGTAATTCAGCAAGAAATCAATTAAAAGTAAAGATAATAAGAAAATTGTCATATGCTTGGAAATTAGGAATTACATCTATATTACTCAGGATTCTACAGGGAAGCAAAATCAATAGGATGTAATGTGTGTTTACATATAAGTGTATATAAAGATACACACATATATATGTATACATATATTATTATAGGAATTGGCTCTCCTGATTATTGAGGCGGAGGAATCCCATGATGTGAAGTTTGGAGGCTAGAGAGCCAGGAAAGCCAGTGAGTCCAAAGGCCTGAGAATCAGAAAAACAAAGTACAGGGGCAAGAGAAAATAAATTCCTTAGCTCAGGAAGAGATAGCAAATGCACACTTTCTTCACTTTTTTGTTCTATTCAGGCCCTCCACAAATTAAATAATACCCACCCATATTGGGGAAGGTGGATCTTCTATATTCATTCTACTGATTCAAATGTTAATCTCTTCTGGAAACTCCCTAACAGACATACCTAAAATAATGTTTTACCAGCTATCTGGACATCCCTTAGCCTAGTCAAGCTTACCCTTAAAATTAACCATCACAATACCTCTAAGTATCCCAGAGTTAAATTTATGATAGAAATTAAAATATATTTTAGTCGATTAGTAACAAAAATATAAAATATCAACACACATGAAGGGCAAAGAAACCTGTATTTTTAAAGAAATATCCTGATTTGATCATCACGTATAGCACACAAGAATTACTAGTCAACTCTGTACTTAACAAATATGTACAATCAATTATGTTTCAATAAAAATATGGAAAAAGAAAAAAGTAAAAGTACAGAGGCATATGAGATCAAAGACAAAATAGAAAATTAAACCCAGATGATAAAGGAGGAAATAAATGTAAATACAGAAATTAATTAAACAGAATAGACAAAATAAGATAAACAAAGGCAGATGTTGATTATTTCCAACACTTTATAAAACAATAATCTGTTTAATCTCTGGTGATATTAATCAATAAAAAATAAGAGAGAATGGACAAATTAATAACAGAAACATGAGCAATGCCTACGACTATGGTCTGAATGTTTTTCCCCTTCAAAGCTCATGTTGGAACTTAATCCCCAATCAGGTAGGGTCTTTAGGAGGTGATTGGATTGTGAGGCCCCTGCTCTTAGGCGTGAATTAATCCATAAACGGGTTAATCAGTAGACTCGGAGCTTTAAAAGGAGAGGAAGAAAGCATGTGGAAACACACTTTCCCCTTCTTGCCATGTGATACTCTGTGCTGCCTTGAGACTCTGCAGAAAATTCCCACCAAGAAGAAGACCCTTGCCAGATGTGTCCCCTGGGCCTTAAACTTCCCAGCCTCCAAAACTGTAAGAAATAAATTTAATTTCCTTATACATTACCCAATTTCAGGTATTCTGTTATAAGCAGCAGAAAACTGACTAATAAACCTACATATTATCCAGAAAATAAAGAGGGTCACAAAATGATCTAATAAATAATTCTGTGCCCATAAAGAAAACCAAACACACACACACAAAGGGAAATTCTTAGTATTAATCTAAATCATTCTCTGTCTATTGAGATCGTTAACTCCATACTGCCAAAAGAAATCTCTCAAAGAAAGAAAGTCACAGTAGGCTTTGTTCAGCAGAACAAAGAAACAAACTATATTGTTCAAGTCTATTTCTTTTTTCTAAAAACAGAGGCTTCTTTATCACTTTGTTGTTGTTGTTGATATATGCTTGAACTTTGCTCACTGGAAGAGCTTTTCTTCCCACATTCATTTATAATAAATTTATGTGATGATTGTCACTAATAACTGGTAATAGTTGGAACTTTTTTTTAAGGTACTTTCATTGGTCAGTTCTCCAGAAACAGAGTCTGAGACAAAGATTCTTAATTAAGTAATTGCTTAATTAAGGAAATATTAAGCAATTAAGTAAGGAAATATTCTTAGAAGGGGAGAGAGAAAGCCCAGACAGGGAAGGGAAAATCAACTAAGCGAGAATGGGCCTAATCCCACAGGAAGTGCTAGAGTTGAATTGCACCACAAAACGGGTCTCTCCATGAGGCAAGGACCTGTCCTTATCACCTTTGTGAATTTGGCTGAGGGCAGCCAGGGGTGGAGAGTGAGAGCTAGGACCCAGCTGGTGAAGCAGATCTTGTCTGGACAGACAACCTCTTTGGGGAAGGAGGCACCAACACTGTCAGCAGCTGGTAAATGGGGAATGGGCTGGTAACGGAGACACAGAGGGACGCCCAGAGCTTCCTCATCCAGGAGCATTACCAAAACAGTGAGCTTTCTTCTCTTTTTCACTGTGTCCATACAGTCTATAGGTCACCATGAGACCTATTGAGACAGCATTTCATGAAATTTTGTCATAAAGTTATCTTCTAATTATTCCCAGGTCTCATAGTGATGACTCACATAATCCCTTATACAAATTATATTCTCCCAATATTTCCTGAGTTTGTTAACACCTATATGTACTTTTCTGTATTTTCAAAGTGATCTTCTGACAATTTGTATATTTTAATAATGTATTATAGTGACAGTAGTACAATTATCACACAATGTATAGTGTGAGGCTTCCAATTTATTTGAGATTCACTGCAAGACTTCCAGCCCACGTCCTGCCTTTTCGGAAGGTGGGATATTTCTCCTTAAAGCTGCATGACAGCTTCAGGAAAGCCCAGTCATGCATCCACATGAAGACAGGTGTTGTTCGTTTCCAAATACATCCCTCTCTCCATGCACAGACACGCACCCACACTGACATGCTTCTTCACAATCTCACGATGGTGAAAGTGTCCAAAAGAATATTAAACACCTCTTGTTCTTTTCCTGATTAAAGAAAGATTTGCTAAGGTACTATATCATTTACTATTTTATCCCATTTATTGGGCAGCAGTTGAAAACTCTCATACTAATGGGATACTACCAAATAAAGTATTTTTACTGTCATCCTGTATTTATTTTTCTTCTTGAATATTTGGTATTTCTGGACTTCTTTTTTAAATCCATCATTTTTTTCTGTGATGTTGCTTTAAGAGTTAAGTTGTACAAAACCGTTTTCTTCTTGAATATTTGGTATTTCTGGACTTTTTTAAATCCATCATTTTTTTCTGTGATGTTGCTTTAAGAGTTAAGTTGTACAAAACCGTGCCACGCAATTCCACTAGAGCAGATTGTCATCACTTTAGAGACTGCTACTTGGGAAAAAAAAAAGCATGAAAACATGTCAAAGATCCATTTCCTTGTCAGCCTTCTCCCTTTTGAAAGAAAGTAAATCCCCAGAAGACTAAAATGTGTCAATGAATACCAACAGGAGACTTTTTAAAACCCTAACTCAAATTTGGATTAAACAGAATTGTTTTTCCATGTAGACATTTAGATTTTAACTAATGAAGTCAATGCCTCAGTGTATTATAAGAGAAAAGGAATAAAATTTTGCATATTTTCTCCTTTCCCAATTCTTTTCCTAAAGCAAAAGCCTTAAATGATGACAAGAGTTTACAAAAGCTAACTCCACCAGGCAGTGCCTTGGACTCCAGAATAATTGTTAAGAATGCTTCACTGATATCTCATCCCAGAGCCCTCTTAAGTGACTAATCTACTCCAAAGTTACAGGTCAGGTTAGTAAGTCTACACATTTCAGCAGGTCACTTCAAACAGTAATAATACTGGACATGTAATAAATAACAACTAAAAGTTTATGACACTGAATTCTAGTCACTTTTCTAAACATTTCCTCATTTGAACTATAAAACTCACAATTTTTTTTTTAGATAACAATACAGAAGCATGGAAAATTTAAGTAAGTTTCCCAAGTCCAGCTTGTTCATAAGTGTCGAAACTGAGATTCAAACCCGAAAGATTTGTTCAGTAAGTACAGGTATATTCAGGTTGTTCGGTAAGAATTTTCCCCTGTGCAGGATAGGTCTAGAAAAACGATACAGTCTAGAAAAGCAGTAAAGCCAAACTCATGGGGTTGGGAGGGAGAATTGTGTAGAAAAGGGTTTGACAAGCACTGGAAGTCGTAAGGTTCTGAGTACCCACAGGGTAGGGTGACTCAAACTTTGACATACAGATGGATTTCATCAACCATAGCAAATGCTTGAGGACTACAGAAAATCACCATCAACCCAGAGTTCATGCATATCCAAAACTCTGCATAAGACTTAAGGAGAAATAACATTTTTGCTCATCTGTTTGCTCTCAAATTCTCACAACCTCAAATGAAGCCAGAGTCATGTCTCCCATCCGAGTTAATGATGGCTCAGTCATCCTTCCTGATAGCTGTTCTCTACTACTCCTGAGTGTGCCCTCTGGGTCAGCCTTTCTTCTCCATAAAAAGTAATTCATGCTTTCAAGTGAGTAGCTTAGGATTTTCCAAGATCTTCATAAAGGGTGTTACATCACGCCCTTGGTTTTATCTTTAGCCTATTTTCCTGATAGTACACTGGATTATATCGTTGCCTTGGAAGCCATTATTTAATTGGAGAATTGTCAGCCATCTGAGGAGGGTGGGAATGAGAAAGAATTTGATTTTTGTTTTTTATTGCATAAGGCCTGGCTGATTCATATTTAGCTCATCTTTCTCTGTATGTATCTTTCCTACACAGTACTGCCTGAAAATCTTCTTAGTGAAGTTGTCAAGTTCATTAGCTACATATCCTATTTTTCATATTAATGCAGGTTACAGTGTTGCTAAATTGCCACCACTATATGACATGTGTCTTCTTTCCTCCAGCTTCCAGTTTACGTTCTCCTCAATTTTGTTGAATCTCACAGGGAGCCTCCTCTGTACCTTTATGTGTAACACTTCCCTCAAGCTTGTTTAGGTTTTCATTCGGCATTCAGTTCAAAATGCACTGCCACAAATGACTAAAAGTTAGCAAAAAACACCATTGCTTTAGGTAATGGATATTTCTACTCCTTACTTCATGCCATATCATATTCACAGAATTGCTTTCATTGTATTGCACTGTGTTATTATACCACCTCGGCACAGATATAAAGCCTAAGAAATGCCATAAGACAACATATTACTTTAGCATTTATGGTAATGATATGCATGACTTAAACATCATTTCCAATACCACATATTGCATATCACACTGAGTATCCACGGGGGGGGAAAGTGTCAGAACTAACTGGTTTATATTCTATCAAAATACCATATGCTTTACTTTACTTTTCTTTTTTTCTTTTTCTTTTTTTACTTTGGATCCTAGGAATCTTGATTGGGGGGGGAAAGTGTCAGAACTAACTGGTTTATATTCTATCAAAATACCATATACTTTACTTTACTTTTCTTTTTTTCTTTTTCTTTTTTTACTTTGGATCCTAGGAATCTTGATTAATAAATTTGCAACCAATTTCTAAGAACTGAGGAAGAACTTAAAAGATAACCTATTTCCCAAATTAATCTTATCCTAGGCACTATCGTTAGTTCCTATGTTTATTTTCCATTCGTTTAGTTTTCTGTATTTATTTGTTCCACCTGCACAATATGGAACTTTGTAAATGAATTCAAGATTCAAGTGATTTTCAAATGATTTTAAAAATAAAGCTGACACAACACAGGAAATCATGTGGAATGAAATTTTAGAAAAATATACTTTTTTCTGCCTTTAATGTAATATGACAGACTTGCCACATTATCCAAGTTATTCAGTTGGGTCATTTCTTACAGAAAATGTTATTAGTATTTCAGATGCTTTTACTACTGTGCTCTACTCAAATCCCAATGACCCACACTTATGTCCAACCAACTGCCAGAGAGAAAACTAAATTAGATCTTCCTAAGTGCAATTTGGCTACAATGCTGCTGATTTATGTTTCTCCCAGCTTCTAGCAGGGTTGATTACTGCACAATCTCTTTGATTTTGTTGATCTAAATCAACTATCAAAGTCCCTATCCACGCTATTATAGACAAAGTATACTTTAGTATTTTCTACACTTGAACAGATCAAATACAAAAAACAGGTTATAAATATGCAGCATGCCAGGTCTCAACCCAAACAATGGGTTCTCAGTTGTCACCTATGTGCACAAGGTAGACATTGTTTTGTATTTATATCTGCTTTAGAAGTGAAGCTCTGCTTTTAAAATAACACATAACCTGCAACTGAGAAAGGCAAGAAGCCAGAGGTGAAATACATTGTTGAAATCTTATTAACAACATGTCTAGGCAGAAGCTGGTGCTCGTCATTTACATGAAAAACTAATCAATCAGAATCACTAATTTGATGAAGTATATAAAAACGAAGCTGTTTCCCATCTTTTTTTTTTTTTTTTAAGAGTAGGAGTAGTTGTAGCTGCCTTAGAATTTTCATGTTATGTTAAACCATATAAACTACAGTAAAAAATGTTAAGGTGATCTATGTATTCAGAAATTCCATTTTAAGGGGAGGAAACAAATATAGAAAACAAGCCACTTAATGTTTGACTCGAAGAACTGAAATAAGAAAAAGGTTGGTGTAAATATATTAAGTGAAAAGCATTGTACTAGCATGTCATAATGTATATTAAAAATACTCGCAGAAGGAGTTGATTAGCTCAGTTGGTCCGAGCACAGTGTTGATAACACCCAAGTGAAGGGTTCAGATTCCCATATTTGTCAGCTCCATCCCTACCCCTGCCCAAAAAATACAGTAACATAATTCACTTTCTTTCCACAGATACAGAAGGACTTTTAAAGTAGTATTAAATAGAGCTTCCTGCCTTGTAGTAGGATCATAGAAGAAGAAAATAAATCCCTGAATCTTCTGCTTGGGTATAATTTATTTTATTCTTTTATTCATTCTGCAGTCCATACATATTTATTGCATACCTACCAAGTAAGTACCAGTGAATATGCTACATATTTGAATCCTTTGAATTAATTCCTTTCCTCAAGATCACATCATAGGTAGAGGTGTTCCAGATGAGAGAATGTCATTTCTCATGCTGTGACCAAGGCACAGAAAGAAGCAGCATTGAGGACAAGCTATGTTCTACCAATGGAATATATTGATTTTTTTCAACAAATATTTATCATGTTATCATGATCATACTATATATGTTAAGTGCTGGGCAAAAATGATAGACATAATATGTGAAGTGTCTGACCTAATAGAACTTTTCTACAATCAGGGAAGGCAGAAAAGGAAGAGAAAAATATCTACCAATACTTTACATAGAAATGACTGCTATAACAAAAATACAGCAGGAAAGACTTTGAAATTTATAACAGGAGCTGACTATTTTCTATAGTGTAAAATAGAATATTTTAGATCATTTTAGACTTTAAAATAGGCCTATACTCTAATTGCCTCTGGTTCTCTACATAGTCTATTGATTAATAGAATTGAATTGTCCTTCACATCTGATGGTCTATTATGTATCTGACATCATACAGACATTTAAGGTATTTATTTTTTCCCAAACTTCAAAGTGTTTATTAAAGCCAATTATTTAGAAAATATTATTGAACTATAGAATTCAGCTCTCTCTCACTTTCTCTCTATATTATATATATAATATAATATATATATATAATGCTGCCCATAAAACCAGATCTACAATAAAACTTAGAAGCATGAAACTAACAAGACAAAAAATGACATAGGAAGATTGATCATAATTAATATAATTTCACATGGAATCCAAAAAAAATAATGAATACTTGTTATCACAGAGCTTAAATTAGGTCATAGAATTTAAATATCCATTAGACAAGCAATTGAAATAAAAAATTACTGTAGTAAATATTCCAATAGGATATAGGTATCATAGAGTCTGCATTTGGGCCTTAGTTTAGCAATCAAAGAAAAACTTACCTAGGTAATGAGTTTTCTTCATCTCTCAAATAGAATACTATTGCAATAAATGAGAGAGCAATAGAATTCAATGTAAAAATAATAGATTAGGAGATTAAAAGGTACAAGAATTTTTTACATGGAGCAACTAGAATTGCACCATTGCTTAATCTTCAGTGGTACATCTTCCTTATGCAAGTCATAATGAGCACATCACCATTTCCATAGCAAATATTAATCAGCAGGTATTCTACTATGTTGCCTGAAGACCATGAGATAAATTGTGCTGAATTATGATGCACATTAGAAAGTAGAACTCTCCAGAGATTGTTGATATACAGCAGTTGTAATTCAGCTTTCACCAATCATACATTAAATTGTATTAAGGTGAGAAACACCCCTTCAACAAATAAATGAAGGCTTACTCTGCTTGAATAATTTTAATTTAGAAATTAATGTGTTAACATGGTCTGTGAGCTGCTGCCTGACTTCTCCAAATCAACTATCGTGATGGAGGTAGAATATTCTCACTTTATAGTCTACTGCCCTCTGGCTGATAAAACTTGCTGCCAAAATTAAGAGATTAGTTAACATTCAACATATTCCTTACGCAAGTCATAATGAGCACATCACCATTTCCATAGCAAATATTAATCAGCAGGTATTCTACTATGTTGCCTGAAGACCATGAGATAAATTGCACTGAATTATGATGCACATTAGAAAGTAGAACTCTCCAGAGATTGTTGATATACAACAGTTGTAATTCAGCTTTCACCAATCATACATTAAATTGTATTAAGGTGAGAAACACCCCTTCAACAAATAAATGAAGGCTTACTCTGCTTGAATAATTTTAATTTAGAAATTAATGTGTTAACATGGTCTGTGAGCTGCTGCCTGACTTCTCCAAATCAACTATCGTGATGGAGGTAGAATATTCTCACTTTATAGTCTACTGCCCTCTGGCTGATAAAACTTGCTGCCAAAATTAAGAGATTAGTTAACATTCAACATATGTTAATTAATATCTTTTATTAAAATGTGTCATTGTTGCCTTTTATTCATTCTTAATACTTAATTCATTACCGTAGGGGACATAATAAAATCAGTAGGGCTTTCCAAACAGGCATCAAAACCTCACTCAGCCGAATTAGATTTTAAGTAGTAGGTTTCCTCCATTCTCTTGTTGCTACTTAAAATAATTATTTTTCAGTAGGGCTTTCCAAACAGGCATCAAAACCTCACTCAGCTGAATTAGATTTTAAGTAGTAGGTTTCCTCCATTCTCTTGTTGCTACTTAAAATAATTATTTTTTTCTCGATATGTGGCAAACCGTAATTTAAAAAATTATTTATCAAGGGAGTAAGGAGAATACATTTGCAAAATATGTGTGTTTTATGCTAGAAAATTCAACTGAATATGTTTGAAATATTCTGTTAAAAAGATTAAATCTTGTAAATTTGCAATGATTGGTAAAATCCTTTATGGTAGTGACACATACTCAGGCACACAATAGAACTCTTTTATGCAGTGTAGTTCATTCCTCTTACAGAACGTGCTGACTAATGCACAGACCTGGCTGCAAACTTTCTGTTAATGGACGACATCTATTCCCACCAGGTGCATGATTATGCTCACCAAGAGTCAACTGCATCAGTTCCTAATCTTATATCAATCAAGGGAGGCTAGGTAATGTTGTGAAAGCAAATTAGCCCCCAAATCTCAGTGGTTTAATATAACAAAAGTATATTCCGACTTATGCAAAGTCTGCTGCATATTGGGCAACACTTTAGTCAACTTCCGTCTACCAAAAGTCTAGACTGCTTTCATCGTGATGTCACAAGTGGCCGTCGTGTCATTTGTGTTGTTTCAACATGTGCCTCTACAGTTGTTGGTGAAAAAACACAGAGAACACATATGGAGGTACTTCAAAAAGCTTGTGGAGAAATAGAATTATGATAATGAGAATCTTTTTGTGAGCTTTCTGAAAATCCCTCGTAGATCTTCTATGCTTCGTACAGGACTTTCCACACCTCCACCTACTACTCATCACCCAGAGCTAGTCACATAGTAGCAAACTAACTGCACAGAGGGCTGGGAAATACAAGGGAATACACAAATATTTCATGAGCATTAAATGTTTCTCTTATTGTGCTGTGCACTTTAATCAAATTTTTAAAAATGTATTAAATATGATTGAAAAAAACTGAGACACAGCTATTATAAAATGACTGCTTTGGAAAACCTTGGTAAAGTCCAGTTGATTAAAAAAACACACTATCCAATTAGGTGTCATTAAGATTTATGTAAAAGATGGGGAAAGGCAGTAAAATCTAAAAAGGTCCTTTGTGAGTGATTTTTAACTTCTCATAAACTTTTCATTAAAAATCAGGTGATTATAATAAATGAATTATAATTTTGAACTTAGAAGTTGAACTTAGAAGCAGAGTGTGAAATGGTGGTTACCAGCAGCTGGGGGTGAGGGTTAGACGAAATAGAGAGATATTGGTCAAAGTATACACAGTTGCAATTAGGCAGGATGAGTAAGTTCTAGGGATCTATTGTAGAGCATAGTGACTATAGTAAATAATAATGTATTATATAGCTGAAAATTGCTGGTAGAAAAGATCTTAAATGGCCTCACTACAAAAATTATGTGGGATAACATATGTTAATTAGCTTGATTTAATCATTTTGCAATGTATACACATATATCAAAACATCATGTTGTACACCATAAATATGTACATTTTTCATCTTTCAATTATACCTTAATAAAGCTGGGGTGGGGGAAGAAATAATAATTTTAAAACTTAATATATCTCCTCCCAGCATTTGAGAAGCAAGAAAAACATGTCAGAAAGAATGGTGATAAGCACTAGGTAGCATGAATCCAGCATGAATTAAAAGCATAGATGTCCGTCAGATGGTGGGACATAGAACTATTTGGGAGGCAGCAATATTTAGACATAAAAAAAAGGCAGACAGGAGGAAGGCAGCTGCAAGTGACTATTAAATAGCAAACCAGCATCAACGATTGACTTCCCTCTCACTCCTTCATTCAGATAGAATCTTAGAATTTTCTATAAAAAAGCCATGGTACTAGATGTCAGGCACATAAAGACATATTCCCTGGCCCCAACAGCTCACAGCTCACTGTGGGAGTTGTAAACAGAAAAATTCAGCGCCATGTAGTAAATGCAGTCGTAGAGTTTTATTCTTGAGGACATGAGGACAAAAAGAGAGACACCTTTTACATCTGGGGAAAGCCGTAGACGGAAGGCTTCTCAAAGACAATGCTGGGTCTGAGAAATAAAGAGCAAGTATTGGTGGTGAGGCAAAGACAGAGGAGTCAATGAAGCATTATTTTCAAAGGGAACATCAGAGTAAGGTGAAGAAGGCAGGAAAAAGCATGTTTTGTGAGACAATGCTGGGTCTGAGAAATAAAGAGCAAGTATTGGTGGTGAGGCAAAGACAGAGGAGTCAATGGAGCATTATTTTCAAAGGGAACATCAGAGTAAGGTGAAGAAGGCAGGAAAAAGCATGTTTTGTGAAAGTGACTGGAAATGACTTTGTATTGCTCAATAGCAAATTGCCAGGCAGGGAGTGGAGTGACGAGCTGCCTGAGAAGCAGACAAGGGCAAGTTCAGGGAGGGCCATCACTGTCCTGCAGTGGGGTTTACACAGCACTGAGTTAGGTGCGTCACTGAAAGCCTTAATGAGTCACTAATCCATCCAGATCTAGCCTTCAGAAACCTCATTCTAGAACATATGAGGAGAAAGATTTAGTGGGAAAATACCAGAGCAGAAAGACTTCTAAAGAGGTGATTTGAATGTTTAAAGGGTGCACAGAGGAATATGGGCCCACAATGGAGCAAAAGAAGGAATTATCAGAAAACTATGAAAACAGCTAAAAGAGGATGGCATCTTAGAAACAACAGCAAAAGCAAAAACAACATAGTCCTTCTGGGTTTAGAAATATATGAGTTTCTCTCAAGCTGTTAATAATTAGTCAGTGAGAAAAAAGTTCCTCCAGCAAATACAAGGGGGAATTATTTTCTTTAATGCAAGGCTTCTTGGAACCTTAACTCCATACATTACATTATAAACTTCTTATGCAAAATATATCACAGCATGAGACAGACCAATTACAGTGAAATTCATATCCTTCAATAATACTATCATTTATCCAATTAAAAAATCCTGGTTCTGTGAGGAATCCTTAANCCAGAGGTGAAATACATTGTTGAAATCTTATTAACAACATGTCTAGGCAGAAGCTGGTGCTCGTCATTTACATGAAAAACTAATCAATCAGAATCACTAATTTGATGAAGTATATAAAAACGAAGCTGTTTCCCATCTTTTTTTTTTTTTTTTAAGAGTAGGAGTAGTTGTAGCTGCCTTAGAATTTTCATGTTATGTTAAACCATATAAACTACAGTAAAAAATGTTAAGGTGATCTATGTATTCAGAAATTCCATTTTAAGGGGAGGAAACAAATATAGAAAACAAGCCACTTAATGTTTGACTCGAAGAACTGAAATAAGAAAAAGGTTGGTGTAAATATATTAAGTGAAAAGCATTGTACTAGCATGTCATAATGTATATTAAAAATACTCGCAGAAGGAGTTGATTAGCTCAGTTGGTCCGAGCACAGTGTTGATAACACCCAAGTGAAGGGTTCAGATTCCCATATTTGTCAGCTCCATCCCTACCCCTGCCCAAAAAATACAGTAACATAATTCACTTTCTTTCCACAGATACAGAAGGACTTTTAAAGTAGTATTAAATAGAGCTTCCTGCCTTGTAGTAGGATCATAGAAGGAGAAAATAAATCCCTGAATCTTCTGCTTGGGTATAATTTATTTTATTCTTTTATTCATTCTGCAGTCCATACATATTTATTGCATACCTACCAAGTAAGTACCAGTGAATATGCTACATATTTGAATCCTTTGAATTAATTCCTTTCCTCAAGATCACATCATAGGTAGAGGTGTTCCAGATGAGAGAATGTCATTTCTCATGCTGTGACCAAGGCACAGAAAGAAGCAGCATTGAGGACAAGCTATGTTCTACCAATGGAATATATTGATTTTTTTCAACAAATATTTATCATGTTATCATGATCATACTATATATGTTAAGTGCTGGGCAAAAATGATAGACATAATATGTGAAGTGTCTGACCTAATAGAACTTTTCTACAATCAGGGAAGGCAGAAAAGGAAGAGAAAAATATCTACCAATACTTTACATAGAAATGACTGCTATAACAAAAATACAGCAGGAAAGACTTTGAAATTTATAACAGGAGCTGACTATTTTCTATAGTGTAAAATAGAATATTTTAGATCATTTTAGACTTTAAAATAGGCCTATACTCTAATTGCCTCTGGTTCTCTACATAGTCTATTGATTAATAGAATTGAATTGTCCTTCACATCTGATGGTCTATTATGTATCTGACATCATACAGACATTTAAGGTATTTATTTTTTCCCAAACTTCAAAGTGTTTATTAAAGCCAATTATTTAGAAAATATTATTGAACTATAGAATTCAGCTCTCTCTCACTTTCTCTCTATATTATATATATAATATAATATATATATATAATGCTGCCCATAAAACCAGATCTACAATAAAACTTAGAAGCATGAAACTAACAAGACAAAAAATGACATAGGAAGATTGATCATAATTAATATAATTTCACATGGAATCCAAAAAAAATAATGAATACTTGTTATCACAGAGCTTAAATTAGGTCATAGAATTTAAATATCCATTAGACAAGCAATTGAAATAAAAAATTACTGTAGTAAATATTCCAATAGGATATAGGTATCATAGAGTCTGCATTTGGGCCTTAGTTTAGCAATCAAAGAAAAACTTACCTAGGTAATGAGTTTTCTTCATCTCTCAAATAGAATACGATTGCAATAAATGAGAGAGCAATAGAATTCAATGTAAAAATAATAGATTAGGAGATTAAAAGGTACAAGAATTTTTTACATGGAGCAACTAGAATTGCACCATTGCTTAATCTTCAGTGGTACATTTAAATACCATGCTTATTAACCACAAAATGTATATTTGAAATTTTCCTTGTCCCCATAAATGTGTCAATATCCACACATACCAAAACATGCATTTAGCAAGCATTTAGGTATGTTGAAATTATATATTTACAAGTTCACCTCACTGTATTATGAAATATTAAAAGAGCATACCAAGTTTTATTAATCTTTCTTTCACCACTTTCAACACAGTACGTAGAAAATAGAAGGAAATCTGTAAAATCTTTATCTATGTTAACCAGTTAGTTCTTTAAATTGACAATTACTGCATAATATAGCTATAGGGTAAGAACACAGCAGGAGCAAAAACAAAACAGAGAGAGTAAAAATTTCTCAGGGGTAGTAAAAGATGAAAATAGAGAAATCTTCACATACTGTTAATGCCTCGGTCTTTAGAACTTTATGAATCCTTTTCATCCAACAGTGATTGATTTTCACTGGCAAAGTCTCCGTGGATTCGCTCATCATTTTGATGAGTTACTGGGTGGAATTGTTATTTACTCCACTTGTGCAGTCAATCAGCCACGCTCATTCCTTACGCAAGTCATAATGAGCACATCACCATTTCCATAGCAAATATTAATCAGCAGGTATTCTACTATGTTGCCTGAAGACCATGAGATAAATTGCACTGAATTATGATGCACATTAGAAAGTAGAACTCTCCAGAGATTGTTGATATACAACAGTTGTAATTCAGCTTTCACCAATCATACATTAAATTGTATTAAGGTGAGAAACACCCCTTAAACAAATAAATGAAGGCTTACTCTGCTTGAATAATTTTAATTTAGAAATTAATGTGTTAACATGGTCTGTGAGCTGCTGCCTGACTTCTCCAAATCAACTATCGTGATGGAGGTAGAATATTCTCACTTTATAGTCTACTGCCCTCTGGCTGATAAAACTTGCTGCCAAAATTAAGAGATTAGTTAACATTCAACATATGTTAATTAATATCTTTTATTAAAATGTGTCATTGTTGCCTTTTATTCATTCTTAATACTTAATTCATTACCGTAGGGGACATAATAAAACCAGTAGGGCTTTCCAAACAGGCATCAAAACCTCACTCAGCCGAATTAGATTTTAAGTAGTAGGTTTCCTCCATTCTCTTGTTGCTACTTAAAATAATTATTTTTTTCTCGATATGTGGCAAACCGTAATTTAAAAAATTATTTATCAAGGGAGTAAGGAGAATACATTTGCAAAATATGTGTGTTTTATGCTAGAAAATTCAACTGAATATGTTTGAAATATTCTGTTAAAAAGATTAAATCTTGTAAATTTGCAATGATTGGTAAAATCCTTTATGGTAGTGACACATACTCAGGCACACAATAGAACTCTTTTATGCAGTGTAGTTCATTCCTCTTACAGAACGTGCTGACTAATGCACAGACCTGGCTGCAAACTTTCTGTTAATGGACGACATCTATTCCCACCAGGTGCATGATTATGCTCACCAAGAGTCAACTGCATCAGTTCCTAATCTTATATCAATCAAGGGAGGCTAGGTAATGTTGTGAAAGCAAATTAGCCCCCAAATCTCAGTGGTTTAATATAACAAAAGTATATTCCGACTTATGCAAAGTCTGCTGCATATTGGGCAACACTTTAGTCAACTTCCGTCTACCAAAAGTCTAGACTGCTTTCATCGTGATGTCACAAGTGGCCGTCGTGTCATTTGTGTTGTTTCAACATGTGCCTCTACAGTTGTTGGTGAAAAAACACAGAGAACACATATGGAGGTACTTCAAAAAGCTTGTGGAGAAATAGAATTATGATAATGAGAATCTTTTTGTGAGCTTTCTGAAAATCCCTCGTAGATCTTCTATGCTTCGTACAGGACTTTCCACACCTCCACCTACTACTCATCACCCAGAGCTAGTCACATAGTAGCAAACTAACTGCACAGAGGGCTGGGAAATACAAGGGAATACACAAATATTTCATGAGCATTAAATGTTTCTCTTATTGTGCTGTGCACTTTAATCAAATTTTTAAAAATGTATTAAATATGATTGAAAAAAACTGAGACACAGCTATTATAAAATGACTGCTTTGGAAAACCTTGGTAAAGTCCAGTTGATTAAAAAAACACACTATCCAATTAGGTGTCATTAAGATTTATGTAAAAGATGGGGAAAGGCAGTAAAATCTAAAAAGGTCCTTTGTGAGTGATTTTTAACTTCTCATAAACTTTTCATTAAAAATCAGGTGATTATAATAAATGAATTATAATTTTGAACTTAGAAGTTGAACTTAGAAGCAGAGTGTGAAATGGTGGTTACCAGCAGCTGGGGGTGAGGGTTAGACGAAATAGAGAGATATTGGTCAAAGTATACACAGTTGCAATTAGGCAGGATGAGTAAGTTCTAGGGATCTATTGTAGAGCATAGTGACTATAGTAAATAATAATGTATTATATAGCTGAAAATTGCTGGTAGAAAAGATCTTAAATGGCCTCACTACAAAAATTATGTGGGATAACATATGTTAATTAGCTTGATTTAATCATTTTGCAATGTATACACATATATCAAAACATCATGTTGTACACCATAAATATGTACATTTTTCATCTTTCAATTATACCTTAATAAAGCTGGGGTGGGGGAAGAAATAATAATTTTAAAACTTAATATATCTCCTCCCAGCATTTGAGAAGCAAGAAAAACATGTCAGAAAGAATGGTGATAAGCACTAGGTAGCATGAATCCAGCATGAATTAAAAGCATAGATGTCCGTCAGATGGTGGGACATAGAACTATTTGGGAGGCAGCAATATTTAGACATAAAAAAAAGGCAGACAGGAGGAAGGCAGCTGCAAGTGACTATTAAATAGCAAACCAGCATCAACGATTGACTTCCCTCTCACTCCTTCATTCAGATAGAATCTTAGAATTTTCTATAAAAAAGCCATGGTACTAGATGTCAGGCACATAAAGACATATTCCCTGGCCCCAACAGCTCACAGCTCACTGTGGGAGTTGTAAACAGAAAAATTCAGCGCCATGTAGTAAATGCAGTCGTAGAGTTTTATTCTTGAGGACATGAGGACAAAAAGAGAGACACCTTTTACATCTGGGGAAAGCCGTAGACGGAAGGCTTCTCAGAGACAATGCTGGGTCTGAGAAATAAAGAGCAAGTATTGGTGGTGAGGCAAAGACAGAGGAGTCAATGGAGCATTATTTTCAAAGGGAACATCAGAGTAAGGTGAAGAAGGCAGGAAAAAGCATGTTTTGTGAAAGTGACTGGAAATGACTTTGTATTGCTCAATAGCAAATTGCCAGGCAGGGAGTGGAGTGACGAGCTGCCTGAGAAGCAGACAAGGGCAAGTTCAGGGAGGGCCATCACTGTCCTGCAGTGGGGTTTACACAGCACTGAGTTAGGTGCGTCACTGAAAGCCTTAATGAGTCACTAATCCATCCAGATCTAGCCTTCAGAAACCTCATTCTAGAACATATGAGGAGAAAGATTTAGTGGGAAAATACCAGAGCAGAAAGACTTCTAAAGAGGTGATTTGAATGTTTAAAGGGTGCACAGAGGAATATGGGCCCACAATGGAGCAAAAGAAGGAATTATCAGAAAACTATGAAAACAGCTAAAAGAGGATGGCATCTTAGAAACAACAGCAAAAGCAAAAACAACATAGTCCTTCTGGGTTTAGAAATATATGAGTTTCTCTCAAGCTGTTAATAATTAGTCAGTGAGAAAAAAGTTCCTCCAGCAAATACAAGGGGGAATTATTTTCTTTAATGCAAGGCTTCTTGGAACCTTAACTCCATACATTACATTATAAACTTCTTATGCAAAATATATCACAGCATGAGACAGACCAATTACAGTGAAATTCATATCCTTCAATAATACTATCATTTATCCAATTAAAAAATCCTGGTTCTGTGAGGAATCCTTAACTCCTCTTTCATAACAATAGCCAAAGAATCACCAAGTCCTAATCATTTTTGCTACCCAAATATTTCTTAAGTAGCTCCACTTCATCCATCTTAATTACTTTCAGCTAGTTCTCTGTCATGGTTAACACAGACTTCGCCAATCTGTCATCCAGTCTTGCCCTGTATTATTTCACCCACAGCAGAGTAATACCTTTCATTTTTCTCCACATATTTTCTTATAACTTTTTATTCTTCTTCCAGGTAGCATATTGCATGAATTCCCTCAGGAATTTCTAGGAAAAACAATAGAACAAACATTGGACTTTCAAACAGTTACATTTTTGATTTTCAAAAACTTTGGGAGTATAGGGAGTCCTGATTCTGGGGAAAATATCCACGAATTTTAGGGAAGCAGTGTGCACTTGTACTAGATAAAGAATCACTGCTTGTAGTAACAAAAGGCTCCGAAGAGACTTGAAAGGAAGAAATAAGTAGTACACATGGGTATGTTCTGAGAAAGCGAATTAGCATCTTTCCATATTATACTACTTCTAAACCTGCATTTGTAGCCTTGCTTTACTCTTAAAAATGCAATTATGAACAAGTAATCCTCAAAACCTTCCATTTTAAGACTGTTTTTTGGATAAACAATACAATCCTTAACATGTCCTACTTCATCTTTATAATCTGGCATCTGCTTCCTTCTTCAATAGAATCCTCCGCTAATCTCCCCCTAGCCTCTGTGTCCCAGCATGAAACATGAGAGAACTTTCTTTGTCTGGCCTGGTATGAATAACCTTCCACAAAACATGGATCCAACTAACTCGTATAATATGAAGCAAAGCAAACTCCCAAAAATATTGTGAAAATTTCATATTTCTTGGTTAATCAAAAAGTCCTTTCCCACCAAGAGAATTTAACTGTTAAAGAATATTTTTCTCTAAATTACCCCTTCCTTAAGTGTTCATTTGCAAAATCCTGATACACTTCAGAGTTTTACTCATTAGGTGTCTATTTAATTACTTCAACTACTAGTTTTTTGCTTTGTTTTTGTTTTTTTGAATTTAAGGTAGAGAATGTAAAAATCATTAATTGCAGTCTTAAATAGTGTCATATTTTTAATTGCTTATTTTTCTGAGTGATCTATTTTGCTTCTGTGTTAACACTAGAGCTTATAGACACAACAGAATATTATTAGATGCCTTTATTACACTTATAACACAAACTTATACTTTAACAAGTAATAATTAATAGATACTATTGACATATATGGCCAACAAAAAATATGTAAGAAAACATATACAACTTATATTATAAAATGATACTGCACACACAAAATTATCTTTGGTCTAATAATCAATAGAATGTAAATTCTAAATAAAATACAAATGTAGTTTCCATTTAGCTTTCTATTCTTTCTATTTTTTTCTTGGCCTACGAGTGCAAAAATATGCAAAATTCAATTTTGCAATTATTTAGAATAAAAATGAAAATGCATAAAAGAACAATCGTATCTTAATTATTTTTCTCTCCTTTGCAGTCAAATTACATAAAATGGTAATTGTAAATGTGAAATCCCAGTGCCCTTCCTGGGTCTTCCAACATCTCCCCACTTTATCAGGGAAAACAATCTACCAATTTTGCTGTTTCTCCACTTTCTATTCTAATGCTAACATTAATGAATCATGTCCATTTGAACATATTCAAATTCTAGTTAGAATGAAGAACATTTGAATTACAAATGATATTTGGGATATACACACACAGATTAAATTTATTTTGATCTCAGCTGATGTTTGGGTCAGGATCAAATATCCTGGCTGGAAAAGAGAATCTTTAGATCCATGTCTTTGATGAAAGTCTTTATTTTTTAGTGTAGGAAGAACTATT
>NW_007736619.1:40301-44106 GCF_000696425.1 Galeopterus variegatus
AGAATCTTTAGATCCATGTCTTTGATGAAAGTCTTTATTTTTTAGTGTAGGAAGAACTATTTACTTTAGGAAAAGATTGAATATGCAACTGGGATCACAGCCTCTCTTAATACTTGGAGATTTTGGTTGCAAATTCATAGCTTCAATAACTTTGATGGAAAATTTTGAATTGGAAATATTGCACTGCATTTTTATATGAATTGGAAATATTACACTGCATTTTTATTGTCTAACAAAAGAAACTTGTTTGAAAATAAATGATGTAAGCAAAACTTTCAGAAGAGCTCCTTGCATATGGCTTGTAGTGCCAAATAGATTTAAACAGAGCAGCTGGTTCCTGGGCGGGATTCCCTACGGTCCTGTGGATAGATGTGTTCCCAGTGGTTAGGAGAGTACCCTTTTATTATTTCTGACAAGCATAGCAGGCTGGTCACAGGTGTGGAAGACAGCTATTAAAAAAAATAAGTAGGAAATGCCCAAATTTTGGCTGTTGTTTTGATTATATTTTTGTAGACAGTCAATAAAATTAAAGTTACGATTTTTTTAAATGTGACATCTGAAAGCATGTTTTATATTGTTATCAATAGGAAACCTGCTTTTGAAATTATGTATAGTTGCTGTGATAACATTGTTTGTGTCCTACATAACATTCTCAAGTATATTTAAAGAGATTAATAATTTAACAGTTTTTATTTAGTTCATTCAGTAGGAATACCTCTCAGGTGACACTTACTGTGTAATAGGCCCAAAATTGGCACCCAAAGACAAGACTTATTATTATACTGTATGCTATATTAGTTTGGCAATTTTAGGAATTTTACACATATTTTTAGAGCTGCTGTCAAAATCAAACAAGAATTACAGGAGATGGGTCAAGTGAAACATTTTCATCATGAAATCTCATGTTCTCTTATTTAAAGGGTTTACCTCTTGTAGCCCCTGGCCTCTTTTACAGTTCTTATGGAAGTATGTATTTCTCCTAATACAATCTCTCATTTCAGTTACAGATTATTTAGTATCCAGATCTAATACTTCTTTTTAATAAGTATCACTGTGGGATTCTCCTCAGTTCCAGTCATTTTTTTGTAGAATTCATTATCCTCTTGGTGTCTCCATCCCCACAGAGTTTTATAAATTTATAAATCACCTTAGTTTTATAAACTTTGCTTGTGTATCAAAACAATTTGGGCCCCTTCTCAGGTTTAGTTCACATTTCAGAATTCTCACAATCTAGCCATTTAAAACATCCCCAAAAGAGGCAAAAAGTGGAAAGAGACAATATCGGAGTCAGAAATAACATTACTGCCCCTTTGAAAATAGTTATCACATGCGTAAGTTTATATACTATAAAGATTCTAAGCATGATATATAAAAAAAGAAGAATGCAAACTCGTAAAAGCAATCATTCACAGTCCATGCTACAATTTAAAAATTAGAGGCAGGAATTTCTCATAACTACAGAACCCACAACACTCACCGGTGGAAGTGATTTCATGAACATCACATCTGGCGAGCGTTATGATAAGCCTAAAAACATTACATGCACAAAGGTCCTCCTCTAATATCTTACCCGGTTGTGGAAACTTTGGAGCTCTACAGTTTGGGATGGGTGTCCGGAGCCATTAGAGCCCGGCTGCCTTCCTGTCCAGAGCCAAAAGAGCCCGCCCAGCTATTGCCTCAAGGCCTCAGAGCCTTGTTTGCTGTTATCTTCCGTCCCTCCCCCTCCTGTGCACTATGGGTGTAGGTAACTTTGCAACTTGCCATAGATAACGAGAATTTTCCATTTACCAGAACAACCCACCCTGCGGTTTTCTCAGTAAACCATCTGCTGCTCACTTCCCTATCTGCTGATTCCCTCCTGCTGTCTATATAAGCTGTGGCCTTCTGGCTAATAAACGAGACTTGATCAGAACACTGTCTTGTCTCAATTTCTCACGTCTCTTGTTCCATCCAATTCCCACTCCCCCCTCCAGGGTCTGCGTTGAATATCTCGCAGGTCGGGACAGATGGGGACAGAGTACACTATATCATCACACCTCCATACCTGTCTCTAGACCATACTTCCCCTCCTGCCTGAGGTTTGTTTAGACCTGAGGCTTTTCTCAGAGACTCACCAATGTCTGAGCTTTCTTCTCTTCCAAACCTCTTCTCCTGGGCTCCAGATCAAGAGACCTTCATCTATTCTGGTCGATGCAAAAATCTGGCTCTTCATGAATTCTTCCAAATTCATGACTTAGGCACTGATTCCTCCAAGTCCAAGTATCAAAATCTGGGCTAGTTTTGTCTTTGTGTTCTGCTACCTGAAATGTTTTCCTGAAACAATGAGGACAACAAATCTGACTGTTGGCTCTGGAGAAATAAGTAACAGACGAAGAAAGAAAATATGGTCCACATCCCCGTAGGGTAGGGGGTCTCTGACACTTCTAGGGGGCCCATGATGTCAGAGAAAGAGGAAAGCAGCCTCTGACATCCAGGACCTGCCTTCGAACCTTGGTGCTCTGCTGGACATAACAATTTCACAGAACAACAGACGAGGCCATTCTGTGACCATTCTCCATGAGGACAAAAACATCTCCATTTTGTAATAATGTTTGAACACAGACAAAGCATGACCAGTGTCTATCCCCTGATCCTCGCTGAGTGAATGCTAATTCTTTATGAATTACAGCTTTTGCATCATTTCTAATCTGCCCTCTAAAAACATGAGATTTATTAAGATACCCTAACACAGAATTATCCCTGTTCCTGATAGCAATTCAGAGCTAAACACCAATTTCCTAAATTCTCTCCAAAGTCACCAAACACAAGCCTATGTCCTATTTTGAGTCTTCCCTAACATCCTCTACTGAGACTCCCACAGTTCCCATGGCAGTGTGCTCTTCGCTAAGATGAGTAATGAACCCAACCTGTTCAAACACAAGTGCATCCTGGGTGGCATTGACAGGTCAAACTATCTCTGTAATAATACTAAGATATTATCTGGTCTTTCCTTTGTTTGTGAATTTTCATCAGTTGTGCAAAATCAACAGTGGATAAAAATATTAGGCTCCTTAGCCCTCAGTAGCTTGAATGACTGCCTTGTGGCTGCTCCTACACCAGTAGTTAGTGACTATGTCAATACTACACACTTGTCGAAAAAGGAAAAAAAAGCAAGAGTGGCTTAAAAATGTCCTTGTCAAACTAGTGAAAGTATTCTTACTTTTCAATATTCTGTATGATGAATCTGGAAGCGCACACCAGGCTCTTCTGCTGCCTCCTGAAGTGTGATGGATCTGGGAGAAAAGCCCACGAGTCAGTGTTCAAGTGTGAACTGAGGTTCACTTTCCAAGGAACACTGGTTTTACTGGAAAGAAAGACGAATGACAAACTATGGTTATTCAACCTGGGTACTTGACGGACATTTTTTTAAAACACGGACAAAGTAATTCCGTCACTTCAAAAGAAACAGCTGATAGTATTTGCTTTCAATAACAACATTTATGCCTCCCAGTGAAGATTAGAATTTTGGAAAATGTAACTGTGACCATGAGCTTGACAGCTTCCAACACTTAAAGGAAATACATCGACATTTGGAAAATTTGCATACTTACTGAACTGATATTTTCTAAATGGCAAAGGCATTATAATTGTACACGTTAAAGTGCACGTCCAAAGTGCAAGATAGTCCAATGTATTTTAATGTAACAAAGTATGAAATTTCATTGATATGGTTTCAGATTACAAATCACAAATAACCTACCACAAAACAAATTTTTTTGTAGTATCAAAGACAGATGTCACCTGGAAAAGCAATTCAAATATTCCT
>NW_007736619.1:44664-46281 GCF_000696425.1 Galeopterus variegatus
AATTGTACACGTTAAAGTGCACGTCCAAAGTGCAAGATAGTCCAATGTATTTTAATGTAACCAAGTATGAAATTTCATTGATATGGTTTCAGATTACAAATCACAAATAACCTACCACATAACAAATTTTTTTGTAGTATCAAAGACAGATGTCACCTGGAAAAGCAATTCAAATATTCCTCCCATTTCCAAATATTTATGTAATGCTGAATTTTCTTCATATACTTCAAAAAAAAAAAAAAAGGAAACTAGGCAATGGATTCAATCAGATACAAACAAGGGATTCCAACTGCCCTGTATTACTCCACACATTGAAGAGATTTGCGAAAATGTAACACAGTGCCTCTCTTGGCATTGTTATTTCATTTTTGACAATTGTTTTTAATTTTAAATTTTATTTATTATTAGCATATTCATTTTTACAAATCATAAAATTTCTTTATGCCTTTTGCACCACCTATCACTAGTTTCTATGAAAGGTATGTTATTTATGTTAACATGCTAGGTGTTTCCTCATTTGTATATAAAATATAATACATAATATAAAATAAAATTAAATTAAATATAAATAGTATTTAAACATTTATCAGTTTTAATTTCTAATATGGTACATTTAAAAAATACTGAGATAGATAACTGATAGATATTTAGGCTATTTAGGAACCTCAATAATAGTTTTATAAGGTAAAGGCATCCTGAGACCAAAAAGTTTGAGATCCTCTAGATTAATATATTAAAAATATTTCTGAACACAATGTTATGTAATTAATGTAGAAATCTCTTTTTTCATATTTTTGGATGCTGAGTACATTACATGTAATGCAGATAGCAGAGTGAAAGTCTTAAATTAGTTCTAAGGGACTGTCAACATTCTAAGATGATCAAAAAATTAAAGGAAATATTGTTTCTTTAATATTCTGATTTCCAGGGTTCCCCTATTTCCATGACAACCTGATCAAGATTTATTTTTAGAAAACCTTTGTATTCTGATATATCTTGAAATCAAATTCCTAAATGTTTTAATATTGGGAAAATACAGAAGGTACTACACTAATTGTCAATATCAATACTCCATTATGTGTGGTATAAATCAAGTATAAGAAACCATATACATTTTTAGAAGGCAAAGAAAATAACAGTGGATTGTAAAATATTCAGAGCTTAGAAAAGAAAATGTGGGAAAAGAAAACTGCTAGTGATAAATGAAAGTTTCCAATGACAAAAAAAAAAAAAGAAAAGAAAAGAAAATGTGTGCGTAGAACTACACTCCCATGTTACTTTTAGTGAATCCAATTATTTGGTATGATTGGAGAATTTGACGTCTGTTTATATGTAGCAAAGCCAGCTGATTTTCTTTTGCATTCATTTTTTGGTCTTTTGTTTTTGTCTGTTTGTTATTATTTTAGGGAAGGGTGGTGAAAGGACATTATTGCACACTGTATCATTGGAGGTGAAAAAGTGATCCTATGTAACTCTGACTATCGTATTTCAGGACTAGAAAAAATACTTCAGTCCCTAAGAAAAGCTTAGTAACTACTCTAATTTTTAGCAAAAGTTATTAGACACATTTAGTTATTAGGTAAATTTTATTAGATACTAGATAACCCTAAGTTCTCA
>NW_007736619.1:47193-48888 GCF_000696425.1 Galeopterus variegatus
TAACTACTCTAATTTTTAGCAAAAGTTATTAGACACATTTAGTTATTAGGTAAATTTTATTGGATACTAGATAACCCTAAGTTCTCAGGTAAATTTTCAAGAAATAATTACAGAGAAACAATTTTATTTTACAAATTTACGAATTTCTTTCTTGTAAATACTTTAGGATAATACTAAATAACTCGCAAAGCTTTGCAAAACTATTCTAAGAGAAAAATTAAAATGCTCTTTGAACCGAAATTTTAGAAGAGTTTGACTTCGCTTTTTGGTAGCCCAGCTACTTCTCTCCAGTCTTCCTTGACACAGAGCAATTTGCATTGCCCCACAAAACCAAAATACTATAATTACAGATAAAGGCAACCTAAGGGAGTGCTGTGTGTGTGTGTGTTGCTGCTATTGTGGTTTTAATCTTAAACTAGGAAAATCAGCAATCTCTCTGACAATAGACACAAAAATAATTTACAAGGCTCTCGGCAGGTTCAAAATTGCAAAGCCTTAAAATAAGCAAGCAAGAAAGCTTGCTGGATTCCCTGTCTCTTGACTAACCAACATTCTTTAAATATTAAAGGCAATACTTTGGCCCACATAGGTCACACAAAATATCATCTTTATTAAGTGTGACTTACCTTGTTGTGTAAGATAATAAAAATTGTGAATACTACCAAATAACATTAACATATGTATGAGCCTTAGACTTCTCTGAAAGGGTATTGTGCACCAAAGTAAGTTTCGTATTTTCATGATAATCGACCTGACTCATCGCCATCACACCACACCCCCTATCAATATAAACCTACTCACATGCTGTTCTTAAAATATCCCCAAGTGATATCAGTCAAGTAAAGAAAAACTGTCAGAAATAGTACTTCTTCCCAGCTTGTGTTTTGACCGTCTTAGTCCAAAAAACTTTTGTTTTAATTAGTTTACCTAAAAACACTGACCAGCAAACCAAGTGCCTTCAATAACAATATAGGGTTTTTTTTCTTTCTTATACTAAACTATTAAGCATTTAAATATAATTTTTTAGAGCAGACAATTTTCTTAGAGCCCATTTTATTTAAAAATAATAGAAATATGCATCCAAATGGACATGGCAATAAGCACATTAGTTGTTCTTATATGGAGAATCCAAAGCTCGGGCTTATCCCTGAATGTTAAGAATAGATGTATCTCAATTNTATATGGAGAATCCAAAGCTCGGGCTTATCCCTGAATGTTAAGAATAGATGTATCTCAATTCATTATCATCCACATTCATCTTGTTGCAATAATTTCACATTTTGCTTTCTAGTTCTAGCTTTGAATTTCTTCAATAAAATAACATCCTGCAGGGAGTTTTACCTCTGCGTGCATTTCTTAATTGGGCTTAAAAGATAAACTCAACAGCTCAGCATAGAAGAGTCAACAGTTATTAAACTGCCTCTTCAATGTTGTTTTCACTCGATAATATTGGCCGGAGTGTTAGGAATGCATTTTGAAGAGACAAAATTATCAAATAAACTGGTTTTGCAGAGAAGTGGACAGTAAGAAATGTAAGGACCTAAACTTAAACCACTGCAGTATTAATTTAGATACTTTGGACTTTTCAACTGGATATTCCCATTTCCCCAGAGAATGTTTATTTGCTTTAAGGTAAATGTAATTGTTTGACAATGCTTAGCTTTTGGAGGGCTGACAACATTTTACCAGAGTGTT
>NW_007736619.1:50469-51374 GCF_000696425.1 Galeopterus variegatus
GCTAAGAATAATGAATAATGTTTCTTGCAATAATGTTTGCAAATAAAAAAACAGAAGATTAAATTTACTGTTGGTTATCAAAATTTCAAGAGCTGCAATTTAAAACCCAATATAATAAAGCTGGCTTTAACTTAGTTTATTATCCATAAGGATTATGGAATGTCATAGTTCCTAAAACATATAATGAAGTAAATGTGTTAGAAAATACATTTTATCTAATGCATCTGTGATCAATTATTTTGTAGTTCATATCCTTTACATGGGTACTCCACATCTGTGATCTTTTTCCAAAACCTATAATGCTAATCTGATCATGAGAAAAGAGTAAGATTTTAAATGATGATCAGTCTACATCACACCTGGCCGTTACTCCTCAAAACTGCTGAGATTGTTAAAAACAAGGAAAGTGCAAGATACCATCAAAGCCAAGAGGAGTTTAACTGCCATGTCTACTAAGTGTAATTTTTTATTCTGAATGGGATCATGTACCAGTAAAAGGACATTAAGTAAAAATGAAGAAATCAGAAAAAATGTGCTTTTGGTTAATTAATTGTGATAAAAGTATCATACTAAAAAAAGATGTTCATATTGTGGGAAACTGAGTTTGAAGTATATGGGAACTCTGTACTATCTCTGCAATTTTTACTAATCTAAAACTTATCTAGAATAAAAACTTTTATTTAAAAAAACTTAAGTATACACTTACCATTTCCCAAGTAGAAATAAAATTTACATTATCACAAAAATTGGTATGAGAATCGTAGCTTATATGAGAGTAGTATTTTATTGCAGCTTTATTCGTAATTACCTCAAACCTGAAGCATCCTAAAAATTACCTGAACTGGAAAATTGGAAAATAAACTGGTAATTAATACAATGTAATAGAACTCAGCAATCACAAAAAA
>NW_007736619.1:51638-62297 GCF_000696425.1 Galeopterus variegatus
AAAAAATGAACTACTGATAAATCAATAGCAAGGATGAAACAAAAATGTTATGCTTGACAAAAAAAGACAGATTTGAAAGGCTAGCTAGTATATTTCTATTTATTTAAAATTCTCACAAAGACAAAATTACTGGGACAGAAAACAGATCAGTTACCAGAGGGTGGGAGAGGATAGGGCAATTTCTTTGTTGAAGCTGTTCTATATTTTGATTGTGGCTGTGGTTATAAAACTGTATGCATTTTTTAAGCTCACAGAACAGTTCACAAAGAAGGGTGGATTTTACTGTATATAAACTATACCTTAACAGAAAAAAAAACAAAACAGAGTAAAACATGTCACAACATATTGTGTCACCTTAAAAATTATATGACACAGAAATAATCCCTTGAATAATAATGTGAAAATGTTAAAGTACTACTGGTCAAATACTTAGAGAGCCATAGCGGTAACCCAGATATGTGTGGGCCAGTTTATATATGAGGATAAATTCTAGTAAGAATTTCCAACTGGAGTCATGAGAACATGAAAAAAAAAAAAAAGAGAGAGAGAGAGAATTGGTTTGTGTTAGGCAAACTCCCTCAGTGAATGGTGTCACTTACCGACAAAGTTAAGGATCAAAATGTGCTAGTGAGGTCATTTGAAGGGACATACTAGACCACACTTTTACATCTATCTTTAGATCTAAGCAGTAGAGAAGGGACAGCAAGGAAGAATCACAGAAACCCAACAAGCAGTAACACAGTGATGAGTTATCCACACAATATTAATGTTGTTCATGTAACAAATGACATGTGTCAATTTGACTTCTAACATTAAATCACTTTTTGTCAGAGAAACGAATATTTTCTTTTAATATTTTCTATTAAAATCTATAAAAATATTGCCCCAACTCAAAAGTATCTTACAATTTCTTTACTAGCATTTGTGAAATATTTTCCTATCATGAGCAAAAGAACAAATAATATTTGTTGGTTTTAAAACACATCAGAGAAGTATAAGCCCTTGAAAATAAAGACACATAAGCAAAGTATAAAATATTTAATAATGCCCCATTGATTATGTTTAGAAATACAAAAGCTTAACCAATTCAAAATAGCATAAGAAATAAAAATGTAATCCCATCAGTCAAAAGGAAGAATGGGTTCAAAGTATTTAAAATCCAACAGCACTTGAATGTGGCAGTAGTCTTGTACAGCTCATTAGATCACACATCTTGCACAGCTCATCAGATTAGATTTCTCTAAAGGACTGCAAACTGAGATGTGATTACTACTGAGAAAAGAAAGTTGAGATACTGGCCTTAAAAGGTTAATAATTTATCAGCTCAACCTTTTATAAAATAAACTCATTTGTTAGATAAAAATCTAATAACTTTGATTATAACTTGAAACAAACAAATATTTTAAATTAAAATGGAATAATTGAAGAGAATTGAAGAAACATAGAGTTGGAATGCCAAATCACCAGTAGCTATTGTTCACCCAGAAATCCAAATGTGGCAAGCACAATACGGCCCATTGAAACGGCATCATATCAAGCAGTGTATTAACATAACAGATGTTTATTGAGAATTCTATATAGACTGTTTCATTCAATCCTCAAAGCAACAAAACAAGATAGGTTCTGTTATTATTATCCCATTTTTACAAATGTGAGTATTTAACCAATTTTGTCTTTTCCTCAATCCAGATATCTGAAAATCTACACTGTATAGCATTTCAAGACATAAACTACACCTTGGAAAACTTGTGTATTGAACCCTGTGGAGCTTGAAATAATCAGTGTTAAACTTGATTCTATTTTAATCTTGCTTTCTATTTCATTATAGTATTGCTTAAATTTCCACTGTCAAAGAGAGAGTAGAGAATAGTGGTGAATAGGACAATTTCCAGAGCCAGCCTGCATGGGGTCACATATGGATAATAAAAAGATCTGCTTCATGGCCAGGTTTGAAAGATTAAATGAGTTAACCAATGGGGTGTTTAGAACAGGCCCTAGCCCTACGTAAGTGTTTCACGTTACTTGTTTAATTCTAATTTATTTGGATTTATTCTACTTCTGCCACCTTTAAAACACTTGAAGTTAGGGACTTTACTTATCAATGTTCGGCCTTTCTTTTTCTCTAATTTAATTATTTAAAGTTATAAACTTACATCTAAGCACTGCTTTAGCTGCATTCCACCAGTTTTCACAAGGAGAATTTTGTCCTTGATGTCCAAACATTTAATTTCTATTGTAATTTCTTATCTGATCCAGGACTAATCATTGGCTTTTTTATTTTTCTAGATTTCAAAATATGATTTTTCTAACTACTTTTTTTTATTTTTGTTTTTTAACTTAGATGCATTGTAGTCACAGAACATTTCTTTCCTTTAAAAATATTTGAGACTTGCTTTATGTCCTGGGATGTGGTCAATTCCCAAACATGTTTCATGTTTGTTTGTATAATAGATCTACCTTATTTATTGTTCAAGTCTTCTCAGACCCTACTGATATTTTTGGTTTCCTTTTTCCTACCAATTATTACAAAAGTAAGGCAAAAATTCCCCACTATAGTATCAGATTGTCTACTTCTCCTTGGTGTTCTGACAAATTTTGCTAAATATCTTCTTAGGTGTATGAACTTACTACATGTTTCTGATGAGTTGAAACATTTTTATGTACTGATGATATGATGCTTTTTGGGGAAAAGTCATTTTTTTCTCATTTTAATATAGTTTCATCACCATCCTTTTGGGGAATTAGTATTTGCCTTGTATGTTTTTCCATTTGTCCATTTAGATTTACCAGTATATTTGCCACCTCTTTTTGCTTATTTTTCCATTTTTTCATTTGACATTCTAAGCTGAATCATTTTCCTTCTGCCTGAAGTAAATCTCTTAATATTTGCCATAGAGGGGGTCTGTAGTGTCAAACTCTCAAAATTTTGTTTGTCTGAAAATGCCTTTATACCTGTACTGCTCTCATTTGTGATATTTTCAATTGATATACAACTCTGAGTTATGGTGTGCTTTTTTTCCTCTCCTCTAAGCACTTGAAGACATTTTTTTCACTGTCTACTGACTTCTCTTCTTGTAGTTGAAAAGTGAGCTGCCAGGATAATTCTCACGCCTTTGGAGATAATCTATGTTTTCTCTCTGGGTGCTTTTAAAAGCTTAGTTTTCTCATTGATGATCTGGATGTCCACTGTGATATATTAGGCAAAGCATTCTCTTTACTTACCCTGCTTGTTATTTTTGAGCTCCCAAAAATATATGTACTGTTTTACATAATTATTTTTGAAATATTCTCAGTCACCTCTCTAACCCTGGCTCTTCCCCATTCTCTCCATTTCTTCAGGAACATTGATTAGATTTATACTATTCCTTCAAACTTTGACTTTCATTTTCCTTTAAACTTTTTTTTATCACTTTATCTCTCTGTGCTATATTCTGTTAATTTCTTTAGACCTATCTTTAAGCTAACTAATGTTGTCTTTAGATGTTCCTACTCTGCTATTAAACCTGTCCAATTAATATTGATTTCAATTATTTTATTTATCTTTTTAATGTCCTTTCAAATCTGCTTTTTCATATATAGCTCTTATTTTAAACAAATTTCAATAACATATTTTTAAAGTATTTTATCATAGTTATTTATACTTCTTTTGGTGATTCTAATATCTGATATTTATATGGATCTCAGTCTGTCCTCTGCTTTTTCTGCCAATCCTGAATAAAGCTGTATTTATTCCTTGTGTGTCTTATTTGTGATTGTGAGTTTATATTCATGCATCTTTTCTGAGGCAATTCTTTGTGGCTTGGTTTGAAATTGAGTTTCTGCAGGGAATGTTTGCTTTTGCTTCTGTTAGGCATTTAGAGGCATTACTTGGCCCACTATAAATTAAATTTTGGCTTTCAGGTGTTTTATATCAACCAAGTTATATAAATTTATGACACAAACCTGCAAAACGATTTGTGTTTATGTGCCTTTAAGATTTTTCTTTTTCCTTACTCAGGGGCAATAATTTTTAATAGATCATCAGATGAGGGCAGATGGGTTTATTTTTCTATTTTCCCTTATCATGTTCTTTGGGACACTTTCTATATAAAAAGCTAAGAGCCTTATTATTTTCTTTCTTGAGTTTTCTGCAGAACAGGAAGAAAATGGCCTTTCAGGTCCATATTGTAGAAATGAGAATTTGCATCTAACTACAGGAAAACAACTATGCAACAGTTAAAAATGGGTTTTTTACACATTAAAAAATTGATTTTTTAAAAATCTCAATTTGCAAGAAAAATTTCTCCCAACTCTAATCAAAATTTGCATCAAAGATCCATAGAAAGAGAAAGATAATGTTGAAAGAGATGATCCTCGTGGCCTCAGTCCACTGTATATTATTTGGGTCCAATGGTGCCAATTTTACTTTTTGAGGATTTTTTTCTTTTCTTTTTTTCTTTTTTTTGAGTAGTTCCAATATTTGCGAGTACTGATATTTCAAGGCTTTCATTCTTTCTTAGAAATAATTAAAAGAGAAATGATGAAAAGAATTACTTATTTTTAAAATAAACTAAAGTCATTTTACATTGAAAATACCATTAGACTTTAATAGATAAATCTTAGATACATCATGGGCTAGCAGTGACTTCATTTTCTAATATTTTGTAACAATGTTTACCACTCGCTATTACTCATAATTATTCCTAATTATTCTACAAAAGACTAAAATATATAAAATTATGAAGGATAGAATAGGCTAGTGAGATGACAAAAACACTAAAATAAATTATTTTTCAGTTTTCTTATTGTTACGCAAAGTAAGATGTTATCAAACAAAATTAGAGACACCATTTCTGCGTCTTTTAAATTTTATTTAACACAATTGAGAATTCAGAATTTTTCATATTTTGTATTTAATGACAAAGAAAAAATTGACATAAGGAAACATACACTATTATTAGATGAGTAGGTAGATTAATACAGAGACAGAGAGCAGCCCCTGGACTCTAATGATGGGGGTTAAGTCAATCAAATCAGTTAAATCTCAGACTGAATCTTCAGATGATGATATACTAAATAAATTTTTTTAAACTCAGGAAGCCATGAATAAACTCTACTTTTCTAAAAACAAAAAGAAAATATAGATTCTCATCTAGTCAGAATGGACTTTATCTTACTTCAGTCAGATTTAAGATAACCATTATCATGAGAGAAATTTTTAAAAATGTCTAAATGCTTATCCTAGAAAAAACTTCTGTAGAATTATTGCTAACTATGCTGACATTTCCAACAATCTATCTTTGAATTTATGTCATAATTTTGAAATGCAAGAATTTCAGGTTAATTTATAAAATGCACATTTTTCCTATACAGTGATGCATTTCCTTCATTAAAGCACCCAATGTCATGGTGCCATGTAATAGAAAGCACAAGTGCACTTTTAGCTACCTGTGTGTGTATCACACTCACATAAGTAAACATATATTGAACTTTCAAAAAAGAATTGAAACTCTACTGAATCCATGTTATTTGAAGCCTACAAAATGAATATTGTATTGGAGAAATGTGGCTTTTTCTACCTTTGTGACCCCCAGCTGACATCTTTAAAATTTTATTACACATAATTCAGGGTCAGAATCAAACAGAAGAATAGAAAGAGCATCTGCTTTGTATTTATAATCATCATTTAATAAAGGTTATTGAGGCCAATTCTACCCTTAAACAATGATTCCTAATTCTCCTAAATAGCCTGTGATCTTATCAGTTGACTAGGACAATTGCTGATTATCTGTTCTCATGCACCTGTAGAACTTAATGGAGTAACGCTGGAAGAAGTCCTCACCACACCCACAGAACTCAGATGGGTTCCAAAGGAGAACTGACAGCTAGCTCATGGGTTTGAAATAGGGGTATGTTCTCAAAAACCAACTTTTTGTTTCATTGATCTTTTGTATCATTTTGGGGGTCTCTAGTTCATTTAGTTCTGCTCTGATCTTAATGATTTATTTCTGTCTACTAATTTTGGATATGGATTGTTCTTGTTTTTCTAGTCCTTTGAGGTATAACTTTAGGTTGTTTGAAATCTTTCTATTCTTTTGATGTGTTTATTGAAATAAACTTCTCTTTAGTACTGCTTTTGCTGTATCCCACAGATTTTGGTATGATGTGTCTTTATTTTCATGAGTTTCAAGATTTTTTTTGATTTCCTGTATAATTTCTTCATGAACACATGGGTTGTTAAGGAGCATGTTGTTTAATTTCCATGTGTTTGTATAGTTTTCAGAGTTTTGCTTGTTATTGATTTCTAGTTTTGATCCACTGTGGTCTAAAAAGATGCTTGATATGATTTCAGGTTTTTTAAATTTGTTGAGACTTGATTTGTGACCTAACATGTGGTCTATCCTGGAGAATGTTTCCTGTGCTGATGAGAACGTATATTCTGTAGTTGTTGGATGAAATGTTCTGTAGATATCTTCCAGGTCGAATTGGCCTAAAGGGTAGCTTAACTACTGTGTTTCTCTGTTGATTTGTTGCCTAGAAGACTGTCCAATGCTGAGAAAGGGGGTGTTCAGGTCCCCAACTATTATCATACTCTGGCCTATCTCTTTCTTTAGGTCTAATAGTGTCTAATAGCTTTATATATCTGGGTGCTCCAGTATTGGGTACATATATATTTGTGATTGCTATGTTTTCTTGCTGAATAGATCCCTTTATCATTATATAATGGCCTTTTTTGTCTCTTATTACAGTTTTTGGTTTAAAGTCTGTTTTATCTGATATAAGAATAGGTACACCTGTTCATTTTTGGTTTCCATTTGCATAGTATTTGTATTGAGATGATAAACCAAATAGACAAACCATTAGCAAGGCTAACTAAAAAAAGAAGAGAGAAGACCAAAATAACAAAAATTGGAAGTGAAAGAGTATACATTATAATTGATACCACGGAAATACAAAAATTCATTAGAGACTATTATAAACAACTACATGCCAACAAATTAGAAAACCTGGAGGAAATGGATAAATTTCTGGACGCATACGAACTACCAAGACTGAACCAAGAAGACATAGAAAACCTGAACAGAACAATAACAAGCAATGAGATTGAGGCAGTAATCAGTAGTCTTCCAACAAAGAAAAGCCTAGGACTAGAGGGCTTTACCGCTGAATTCCACCAAACATTAAAGAGGAATTAATATCAATTCTCTTCAAACTATTCCGAAAAATTGAAACAGAGGCCACTTTCCTAACCTCACTCTATGAGGCCAACATCACCCTGATCCCAAAACCAGATGAAGATACAACAAAAAAGAAAACTACAGACCAGTGTCTTTGATAAACATAGATGTAAAAATTGTCAGCAAAATATTAGCAATCATAATACAGCAACACATCAAAAAAGTTGTACACCACAATCAAGTGGGATTTATTCCAGTAATTTAAGGATGATTCAACATATGCAAGTCAATAAATTTGATTCACCACATCATCAATATCAAGGACAAAAAACAAATGATTATCTCAATTGATAAGGAAAAAGCATTTGACAAAATTTAACAATCCTTTATGATAAAGACTCGTACCAAATTTAGGTATAGAAGAAAAGTATCTCAACACAATAAAAGCCATATATGACAAAACCACTGCCAATATCATCCTGAATGGGGAAAACCTGAAAGCCTTCCCCTTAAGAACAGGAACTGGACAAGGAAGCCCACTCTCACCACTACAATTTAACATAGGTTTGGAAGTACTAGCCAGAGCAATCAGGCAAGAGAAAGAAATAAAGGATATCCAGATTGGAAAAGATGAAGTCAAACTGCCTCTGTTTGCAGATGACATGATCCTATGTATGGAAAAGCCTAAAGACTCTGCAATAAACTTAGAGCTAATAAACTGTTTCACTAAAGTTTCAGGATACAAAATCAACCTGCAAAAACCAGTAGTGTTTTTATACTACAATGACAAACTAGCACAAAAAGAAATCAAGAAAGCAAGATCATTTACCATAGTCACCAAAAAGTAAAATATCTAGGAATCAATTTAACCAAGGAGGTGAAAGATCTCTACAATGAGAACTACAAATCACTGCCTGAAAGGAAATAAAGAGGACACAAAAAGATGTAAAGACATCCCATGCTCTTCTACACTGTTGGTGGGACTGTAAATCAGTATAGCTATTATGGAAAACAGTATGGAGTTTTCCTCCAACAACGATAGATAGTACTGTCATAAGATCCAGCCATCCCACTGCTAGGTATATACCCAAAGTAATAGAAATCATGTCAAAGGGATACCTGCACTCCCATGTTCATCACAGCTCTATTTACAATAGCTAAGAGTTGGAACCAACCTAAGTGCCCACTGAGGGATGACTGGATAAGGAAAACGTGGTATATATCCTCAATGGAATAATACTCTGCAATAAAAAGAATGAAATTCTGCCATTTGCAGTAACATGAATGAACTTAGAGAAAATTATGTTAAATGAAATAATCTAAGCACAGAAAGGTAAATATCACATGTTCTCACTCATATGTGGAAACAAAATAAAGAAAAGAAAGAAACAAAGCAGCAAAGAAACTATCACAATAATATGTTGAACTTTCAATAAAAAAGAGCAGAACTGTGGTTATTAGAGGTGGGAAAGGGGGAGGGAAAGGGAGTTAGGGAGAAATTAGTTAAGGGTCACAAAGATCGATTATGTTTGGTAAACACGAATATACTAATTATCTTGATTTGATCACCAAATTTTGTACACATGTATAGATATTCAAATCTGTTCCCTACAAATATATATAATAAATTATGTTTCAATAAAAAATTTTTTTAGAAGTAAAGAAATATGTGAATGGCCAGTCCCTGGTGACCTTGCTTCTCAGTTTTTCCAGACATGTGGTCCCTCCCTGCCTCATCCTTTGGTCAGCATCTCTGTATATTCTCCCACTTCCTGTGGTAGCCATTCACCTGTTTTCTCATCTAAAGACGTCAGCTTTATTGTTAAGTCTAACTTTCTCTTAGGTCATAAAACTTACTCCTGCCTTACTTGTTTCTCCTCTATGTCCTTTGAAATGCTGCTTCTCAGATGTTGTCAATATCTCTATTTGAGACACTTGTATGGATCCCCTTTTCTAGTGCTGAGATGGGCTTGTAAGGACAATACTTCTAGAATCACCCCTCTTGCCTAATCTATTATGACACCAAACCCTTGACTATGTCCCAATGACCTATTCACTATCTGTATTCAACAAACATTTATTGAGGACTCTCTATACCAGGGCCCACTAGACACAATCTGCTCTCAAGCACCTCAAAGTATACCTCAGTGGTTCAAAATCTTGACAACATAGGACAACTAATTCAACAACAACTACAACAAAATACTGATACTTTGGCCTTAAACCCAGACATTTTAATCCCATAGAGCCAAGAAATGTAGATGGAAAACTATAGAAAAAATTACTCTATGTGAATTCTAATATTCATCTGTATATCAGAATAAACTGGAAAACCAATAATGATGGAGTCAAACATGCTAGGATAGTAAACTCCCAGAATATAGAGACACTAGAAGCTGAATTGCCCAAGTTAGTCCAGTACACTTTCTTTCCTGATCTTCAGCATGAGGTGAATTTGCCCAGCCTGAGCTGTACCACTATAACCTTACCAGGATATTGAGGGGGACCACATTGGAGAAGTTAGAAGCATGATCCCTGGGGTCAGAGTGCTACTTGCCATCTAGATGAACTTGAACAAGCCACTTAACCTTTGTGAGCTTCAATTTCTCATCAGTAGCATGGGTAATAGTTGTACTTATCTTTTAGAGATATTGGGATATTTAAATACAATTAGGTATTGCCATGATTAAAACATTTTCCAGTGCATAACCAACATATAATAAAGACAAGCTGTTCATTTTTCTAAGAAAAAAATATTTGTCAAATGATTTTCTAGGAAAAGAACAGTAAGGTTATTACTTCAAGCATCAAGACATTTTGTGTATAATTTAAAGATTTTTGCATTCTTTCCTACTGCGATATCATGAAAATGTATATTGAGTCTTTGTACCAGTCTCCTGATACACAACTCCTAAAATCCTGGGACTCTCCAAAGTGATGAGTTATTTCCTATGCTAATAAGTGGTCTGTCTGATGGCTGGCAGCCCTTAGGTGGCTTTAGAATAGGGGCTGGCCAGGGACCAGAATACACCCCCACAGCCAGGCACACCACCAGCACCAAGGAGCATGTCAAAAACTTCACCTCCATGTGGGCGGCCCACCACAGTAACTATGACTGTCACAAAAGTGGTGAGACATCACAACCACCATGCAGATAGTCCACCAGCCACTGGAGTTCATTGATACAAGGAGAGTCACCAACAGAGATACAGAAAAGAAGAGAATGTCTCTCTCCACAAAGCCCTTTCCAGAGTGACAGAAGAAACAGCTGTTCTGTGATAATATTGGGGGACCTGAATACACCTATCAGCATTGGACAGATCATCTAGGCAACAAATCAACAGAGTAACCATTGCTCTTTCAGAGAGAGAGAAGAGATCGAGATTTATCAGTGGTGGGAAGAGGGAGGGAAAGGGGGATAGGGAGAGACTGAACAAGGGTCATAAAGAATAAGAACAATTTGTAACAATATGCATACTACTAATATTGATTTGGCCAACAT
>NW_007736619.1:63436-66139 GCF_000696425.1 Galeopterus variegatus
AAAAAAAAATAGAATAGGGTCTGGTCATAGGAAAGATCAAGACAGTCCCACCCCCCAATCTCCAGGAAGGGGAGAGGACTAAATGTTAATCAGTCATGCCTATGTAATTAAGCCTGCATAAAAACCCAAGTAGTCTGAGTTTGGAGAACTTCTGGACAGCTGAACATGTGGGGGTTCCTGGAGGGTGGTGTTCCCAGGGAGGGCATGGAAGCTGGTGTCCCTTCTCCCACTCTTTACCCTATGCATCTTTTTATTTGTATCTTTGGTAGTATCCTTTATTATAAATGGGTAGACCTATGTAAGTATTTCTCTGAGTTCTGTGATCTGCTCTGCAAATTAATCCAACCCAAGAAGGGGGCTGTGGGAACCCCAATTTACAGTCAGAGAGTCAGAAGTACAGGTAGCATAACATGGAGCTTGCATATGGCATCAGCATTGGTGGTAGGGGGTGCTGGGAAGGGCAATCTTGAGAACTGGAAGCTCAACCAGTGGGATCTTACGCTATCTCCAGGTAAATAGTGTCAGAATTAATATGAATTGGAGGGCACCCAGTTGGTGTCTGCAGTGGAATTGATTGCTTGCTGTTGGGGAGAAATCCCACACATTTGGTTACAGAAGTTGGTCTTCAGTGTTGTTACTGAATAAGACTAGAGAAAAAAAAACTCTTTGGTGAGGTTTTATTTTCTTCAAATGCCTACCTTGACCTAACTGACAACTAACTGATGCTGAGCCTCTCCTCAAGTTGTGGGTGAGGGTCCTCTTTATGTTTATAAATTGTGAAGCCCTGAAATGAATAATAGGCCAAGAATTCCTTGATACGTAGGGTTGTTTGCCCTATAAGAAAAGGATTCAAGTTGTATTGATTAGCTTGAAGGTAATCTTGTTCCCTCATATTCGGCACACAAATTTTTACTCTCCTGAAGACACTGAATTTAACATCCTTTGTCTGCTAGAGAGTATCAGATGAAGCATCTCAAAGAAGCTGGTTAAAACAACAATCTCAATTTCAAAAACAATGCAAACTCAGATGGACTTAGATTCTTGCAGAACAAAGTAAAGAAACTAATTCCAGCTTGTTGGGAAAATGGAATAATTGATCAGGCTCCCCTTGCCTCAGAGCTGGTTTGGGTGGTTCAGTAAACACTGTGTGTGAGGGGGTAGAGTAAGTGTGCCTGCAAGGCAGCTCCACTTTGGCTGGTGTTTTACTGCCTTGGGCGCCCATCCTGTGCAGCCATGTTTTTCCAGACCTGCAGCTTCCAAGCACTGTGGCTGGTTGCCTAGCTTATAGACCTGCATGAAGGGGTCTGGTGACCCAGGCTGGCATGTGAAGGGTTTGTGACCCAGTCTGTGAATGGGCTTGAGGGGTCTGGGCGCTCCAGACCCAGCCCTACCTCGACAATTGGCCCAGTTGGTGCAGGATTACAGGCAGGTAAAAGAGCCCGACAACTAGTTTGTCTAGTAGCTTTACAACTGGCATCACAAACAGGACTAAGAGCAAGACATAGCTATTTCCAGCTATTTTTAAGAGCTCAGATGCTTATTTTAGCCTGATAATTTGAACCGTGAATTTAAGTTGTGGAATTTTGGTGAATAATTGAAATGCTATTATTTTTCGTCTGAGATGTGAAAATTCCAAACTCATATGGCTTTTGGTTGGTGTCATTCCAAATGCAAAAATGTTCCACAATTTTAACTCTAGTGGCATTAAGTGGTAAGTCAGTGTATCAGACATAGTCCAGTCAGGTAAAAAAAAAAATGGAATCGATATTGAATATTTCAATAGAGTGAAATAATTACAAAGTGAAGCAGCTGAAAAGGTGAAAAGCACATGGTGAGGTAATCCCTTAATAAGCAATAGTGTGAGGCTGCTACCAGCCTTAGGGAGGAAGTGGAGTTGTTCAGGCTTTGGATCCAAAGCTTCTGGTAGAAACAAGAACCAGAGATGAGACTCAACTACTTCCAGAAATGTTCTCTGAATTAGAGCAAGAGATGGGTGTTTCTCCCATCCCCTCACCCTACAAATTTCATTCAGTGCCTGCCATTGCCCAGTTGGCAAGAAAGTAGTTAAGAGAGAAGAAGAGATCTGAGAGCAAATAGGCAAAGGTCAGCACAGTAGGAGTATAAAAAAGCAAATTTACATTACAATAATGACTTCTGAAGCTTTATTATGGGATGGTCAGGAATGTATACTCAGATATCTCCAGAGGCATGTTCTTTGTAATACCCCAAAATTAAAGTCCCACAATTACCAGGCCCATGGTTTCTTCATTTCTTTAAGTGTGCTGCAATAACATAATTAAATTAGAAAAAAAAAATCCTTGATTGCATTTATTAAAAATCAACTCGATTTCATGTGAAAGCAGAATTAAATGTCACTCAAAAATCCAGGTAAAGCTAAATCTGAGAAAAAAGAAACCAATTTGTATTCATGTATTAAGAACGTGTTGGTGGTTTGAGGCGGTCTTATGTTAGAACACCCTGGAGCTTCATTGATAATTATATCCTGTGCCTTGTAACAAAGGTAGAAAACAACAATCAATAGATGTTTTTATTCAATGTATCTTCTTCTTGCACTCTCTAAACAGGCTAAGAGAAGGAAAAAAAATCCCAAAATAACAACAAATGTTAATAGGGAATAAAATCTATTGTAGCCTAATTAATTTAGATCAGTAAATTTTTTAAAGTTGTGCTCCATTTCATGCA
>NW_007736619.1:66481-70482 GCF_000696425.1 Galeopterus variegatus
ATTAGTGAGATAAAGTCTGGGAATTCATTAAACCTCTCTGAATTTTGTCACTTAACTATGGGAAAGGAAGTACTGAAAATCATTTCCCAGGACTATAGTTACCCTGTTAGGAATGTATTTAAAGGATGTCACTAAACTCTCACAACACCATATGGAGGCACTCACCCATTTCACAGGGAAGAAAAGAAACCAGCTCTGAGAGAAGTCAAAAGGCCATTTTCCTGCATTAGCAGATAAGCAAAACCACAATTTTGGCAAGACCTCTGCCCTACAACATAATAATAGCTACAACTACTAAAAGGTACCAGGCATTCTTCTAAGAATTTTTGATAAATTATCTCAATGAATACTCCAAAACCAATGATGACAGAAAGGAAGGAAGGAAGGAAGGACGGAAGGAAGGAAGGAAGGAAGGAAGGAAGGAAGGAAGGAAGGAAGGAAGGAAGGAGAGAAAAACTATGAGTTCTATGGAGATAAAGAATAAGAAACACACAGAGGTTAGGTAATTTGTCCAATGTCACAAAGTTAACAAGTGACAGAACTTGGATATGGTTTGGCCCCAGAATCACACTGTCAAACAATGCTATATTACCTCTCAACATACTGTATAGAGATATTGGGAAGATAATCCAAATCAATATACAGGAAAATATCCATGAAATATAAATGTGACATATACATAAATTATCACTTTAATGCCTAAGTAGAGGACAGAATAAAGGAATTTAATACAAGTAAAGGTGATTTTCCTCCTCATCCACCAGAAAGTATCTAAAAGTTTCCCTTTGGAATATTATAATGAAAATCAAATTCTGGGACTCTTTATCATTGAACAATAATATCACAGGGACAGGGTAGGTGCAGTCAAGTCATGCTACTCGTTGAGTAAAGATGTACAGTAGTTTCCCATTGGAACTCGAATAATATCTAAATATTTGTTCCAACCTACCCATCACTACTTAAATAGGTCCTAGCTACCTCTCCAATATTATGCCTTATTATACTCCCCTGGCCCCCAGTTTTAAGAGCAAATGGGTCTTTTTGCTTTTTCTTGAAAATGTAAGCTCTGTCCTGACTGTAAGGCAATTCTCCCTGACCTCCTAATGGGCTGCTGCCTTCCTGGACTCTAATCACTTCCTCAGAAAGGCTGACCTGACTTCCCAGTGTTAAATACCACTCAGCCAAGCTCTAGTCCATTCTAGCCTTGTGTTCATTCTCTTTACTTATTTGTTTATGGTAAAGACTTTCATGACCACTAGAGAGAAATTTTCATTTGAAAGAAAGTCTTGTCTCTCTTCCTTGACTGGCATATAGTAGGTATTTAGCAAACTTGGGTGAATAGATAAACAAATAAATCTTAAATAACTAAATAAATATAAATTATTTGAGTATTGAAAGCACTGTTTTAATAAGACCAACGTCATGAGTTAGATGTCTATGAGAAGCAATTAGCTAATTCATCAACGTGAAAATTCATAAAAGCAGTCAAAATAAAATCAGGTGCAAGTATAGATGAATAAATACATATTCTCACCATTTAATGAAATGTACCTTAGAATGAATGCCTTTTTCGGTATTATTTAAAAGACAGTATTGATAAAGGCAAAAAATTTAAATACTGTATTGTAGCATTCTATGTATACAGAATAAATACCATTTATTTAAAATGGTAAAAAAAGACAAACATACAATTTAGTAAAATTAATTTAACTTTAAGTATTCACAGTCTCTTAAGTGTAATATAACATCATTTTTGAAAATAAAACAAATTACTTAAATATATTATTACCCTATTTGTTTTCTTTTTTCCTAAAATTAGTTCTTGATAATTACTTCAAGTTTGTTTACTTCTGAAAATCATACAGTTTGCTTTTGCTTTAATACATGTTCACTTATATTCACATGAAACACCTCTCTCTCAAGCCTTACTTTTGTCACTGTTGATGTATGAAATAAGCCATTTAAATGGAAAAATGGTTTCAATTCAATAAGGATGACATGGACCATAAGGTGAATGTGCATGAATATATATTGAAAGCAAAAGGACTTTTTCTGAGATTTACAATATAAACCTTTTACTTTAAACAGCAGAGGTTGATATGTTTGACATTAACATTAAATTGTAGAATTTATGGTGAGTTTTATACTTTGTATTTCATCCTGGTTTATTAATCTGACTGGTGTTTCAACCACAGGTGGGATCTATATAATTTTTAGTTTAATTCATTATAATAAAAAATGTATTCTCCCAAATCAATACTTACAACCTATGTTTTATTTATTTTTCCTTGTTTTACTTTTCAAGGGGAGTAGACAGAAACAGCTTAAAATTAAAGGGAAGAAGGCCTACACTCTGGTACCAAGGTTTTGCAATGAAGAGTGGTTACGAATTTAGAAACGAAATTCATTAGTTGCAATGACTGACCAAATTTAAACAGGGATCTCATTGAAAATAATTAATTGGACTAGAGCTCTAAAAGTGTCTATAAAGGAGCATAAATTCTTTGGAATGCTTTCCAGTGAACTGATTAACTGCAAATAGAGAGTTTTGTATCTTGCCTGGAAGAATTAGTGGCACTAAATAGCATATTAAAGTTTTGAGAAATTCAGCTGTAGTGGTATCTGAATGTCTCATTCATAATTTGTTTAACCTAATTTATTCCAAACTCTCTTTACCAGGGATATCCTTCACGCAACAATTTATTAATAATTCTTGGAGAATATACTATGGTAATCAATTGTTTTGATTTTTCTAAACTAATTTAAGCCTATGTACATTAAAGTTCTTTTGCATCAAGATTATTATATTTCTATATTTACTGGAATATATTCTTCTGATCATTCTAGATGCACACATACACAGATGTGTCTATATTTAGCAGAATCGGTGTGTGCCACTCTCAGGTAAGCTTTTATCAACATCAACATGGGCACACGCACACACACACACACACACACACACATGCACATGCACATGTACATACATAATAAAAAAAATTTAAATCAGATTTCTATGCCTACAAGTCAAAATTAGTTTCTGTTAACACAGTCCATGCTTGCATAACTTTTTGACTTTTTAACAACAATGAAAAGCTAAGAGCTGACCACCTTACTGTTTCTGTAGACTGTATAGAAAAGAAAGTTGAGTTTCCATAGAAAAGAACAAGTTATAGTAACTACAAAAAAAATAGATTTAAATAATTTGAGGTCTTGTACATATTAGAAAGGTGGTAAAATGAGAGATGATGTAATAGCTGTGGATATTCTATAAGAGAAAAATTTAACAAAGCATAGCTGTGAATATTCTATGTGCTCAGGAATGGGATGGACGAGATAATATTGGAGATAGAAGCTTATGCCCAAGCAAACTGATATGTATAAGTAGAGATCTCTGAGAACTGGAATAAGAGCAGAGAAAAGATGCTTTGGAGGCAAGACGGGGTGAGAAGAAGCAGTGATAATGAAGGACAACCTTTGAGAAATGTAGATGGGCTCAGGAGAAAATACTGAGAGTCACTGTGAGAAAGAAAAAATCAGATGCTTAAAATGCTATCAAAATACACCCCCTGCACACACAGGCACATTAAATATTTATATTATTTATATCACTTGCAAAAAATGATAAACAACTGTTGAACGGATAATAATTATTTTTTAAAAATATCAGTGGGACCGTTTTAAAAAAAAAGTGGAATGATCAATGTAAACTGGAAATACGAATGATTGTTAATTCTCTTTTGCTTTATTGGGGCAAATATAAGCCTAGCCACCCAAAATTCATGTTCTATATCTCATATATGATAACAAGTATAATTGTTTTTTGAAGCAGAAATAAAAGAGGAAACATTTATTGATAGAATATTATGTAAAATAAATTGGCCATTGAATATACTGGCTGTCAGGTGGAATATTGTATAAAACTAATAGTGCATTGGATCTATATGAAAGAGGCAAAATGTTAATGTTGCTGATAGTAGGATTTTCCATGGATGACGTGAATC
>NW_007736619.1:71081-71895 GCF_000696425.1 Galeopterus variegatus
TATGAAAGAGGCAAAATGTTAATGTTGCTGATAGTAGGATTTTCCATGGATGACGTGAATCAAGATCAATTCTCCATTTGCTTTATTTAAGTATAAACTAAATCACCCAAAACTCATGTTTTACAGGGTTTTATGAATAACAATAATAACCACTAAAAATCTTTGTTAAAGTAAAATCTTAAAATGTCACTGGTAGAATACTATATGAAAAAAAGAAAGAACATCATAATTAGCCACATTTCCTCTCAATATATAAAATCATATTTTATGATATCACTTTCCCTTACTAAACATTCCACTTTGACATTAATTTATTTAATTATAATTTATATTTGTGAAGTTCTGAAACTTTTCATCTTAGATATTGATAGTATATAATTATATCGGATCTTGGTTTAATAGAATTAAATAACTATATTTAATTTTAGCTGTTAATTCTTAAATTCTAATTTAATCCTGCTTGAATAAAATTATTTTAAATTGTTTCTGTCTTCCATAAAAAGTGTGAATATTGAAGAGATGACTTTCCACAAATATTGTGTGCTTTATTTTCTCTCATACATTCTTCCACATAAAAACATAGTCAAGACAGGTGAATACAGGGTGTCACAGCTTACTGGAGCAGACTCGTGAGCAAAAACTGCCTTTGGAGCCAGTGCTTAGTTAGAAATACCTGAACTAACTGCTGGAGGCCTAGTGTGAACAACCTTGAGATTTAAAAACTCCATGGGGACATTGTAGGAGAGCCCCAGAATTTTGTGAGATTTACCTCCAGGAGCTTGCCCAGGTTCTCACAGTAAATGCCAGAGGGGGG